>NW_024582711.1:185027-191736 GCF_018398535.1 Haplochromis burtoni
TGTGTGTGTGTGTGTGTGTGTGTGTTAGCAATAATAATTGAGAGCACTGTAGGTCATTAGTCACCCTGACACTAAGCTCAGTGTCTGTATTAGAGGCACACTGCCCTTTACACTCCTCACTGGGCAGTGCAAGAAGTTCCTTTCTCATGCATTTCTTACTTTAGGTGTTTCACTCCTTTTTCCATGGTTTCTAAAACTTTGTGTAGCTTGAAGAAACTCTGTATCTGTACACTGCATATAACTAAAATGACTCAAAGAGCAACAAACAATTACATTTCTCTTATCAGTTACTCTACCCACTGGCTTATCAAGTAATTCTCTCAATTCCAAGATGAAGCAAGATAATATCTACGAATGCCATATTTTGTCTTATTATAAATATTCATGCAAATGTATTATATTTGTTCATAAAAGAAAGTTCATAGCACATACTGTGCTAGCACATATGCAGTTTTTGGTCCACACAAAAGAATATTGTGAAACGATATGTGAGAGAACAGAGAGAAAACATTGCAAATTTATGACTTTAAGACATGCCCAAAGGGCTTTCTTTGCTTGAATCTTAATCTGCACATCAAACTGGAAAAAACATCGCCTACTTCAGAAATATTTTTCCCAGAGTCATGAACATAGAGAAACTACAGCAAGTATAAGGTATAAATGTAAGACAGCTTAGTTGACATCAGCAAAAACGTTGTACTCTAATAAATGTGATTAGTAGCACATTATACAAGAACCAAGGACAAACCAACAAAAGCCCCTAATAGATCTTAAAGGTCTTATAACGGAGCCTTGATGAATCTAAAGACGATGGTGAAGTTATACTGAAAAAATTTGAGTTCAACACTGAATAGAGGCTTTTCTTATGAATGGGAAATCTATGTAGTCAGATTTCAAAAGAAAATTATTTTTTCCAGTAAAAAGCATGTTGAGAACAAATGGATACTGAAAATGGCTGATCACACAAAACCCTTGCAAAGTTCAATTTATTTATTTACCTAAACAAAACCAATAGTGTTGGGGCTATAATGAATTGCAACGTCTTCAATCAGATCTAGCGACTGGGTGAGAGCCATAAATGTACAGAAAATCCATCCAATCGTAACTCAGATCTGTTGGGGACCCAAAGTTTAGAGTGGTGGTTCTGAAGCTGTGTGTTGGGCTCTCTGAAGGCCTGTAAAAACTCGTGCAATGTGCAACACCATATTTTCCCTCCCCACTCTGTTACATTAGCATTCCAGTTTTGGGAACCTGAAACATCTCAAGTCTTCAAGTGTGTTCAATAAAGAATACAAAGGCAAAGAAAAACCACACTGTGTCAGTAAATTTTAAATTACTTCATTTTAAAATAACTTAAAATTATTGACCACTAATGGAATTGCAGAGTGGATGCAGATATTATATCAGATATATATGCATGAAGGACAAATGATTGGACTAATTAATTCTTCAGGGATGTATTACACTCACTCACTCTACTGGATAAGCTTTATGATGAAATCAGCCTCTAAGAGTCTTTTTCTGCATTATGCAGTTTGATAAACAGCCTACAGGATATGCTGATACTGACATAACTGTTAATGTTTAATTTAAAAGCTTAAAGGTCTGGCTTATCTTAGTAAATCTTAGCAGATTCTAAGGCCATTCATTTTGGATTAATTCACTTAGAAAATACCTCCTGAAATACAAACTTGTGATAAGAACGAATTAAAAAGCAAAGAGAGAGTGCAGAAAAGCTCAAGTGAATGCAACTTTCACAATACGACCACTCTTTCATGTGGTGAGCTTTCATGTGAAGGACTGCATCTGTGAATCTGCGGGCACAGACGTCAACATGGATCCATCTTAGTTCTGTCAAGCTAAGGTAATTAAGTTTGAGCAGAGAAAAATATTAATCTGCATGGACTCTTTGTTAGATTCTGTAACTGATTTTAAAAAGAAATTATTTATGAACTGAGATTTGTCTAAATTGGGTTCATCTGATGTGAATGTCAAGTATTTCAAGCTTGTAATTTAACTTTGAACTTACAAGAGTGTGCGCTTGTGTGAGACAGACGGATGTGGGAGTTTACATGTTGGCAGAGTTTTGAGTGCAACTGACATTAAGATCACTTATCAAAGCTTTCTGTCAGTCTGGAAGATATGTGAAGCACCAAAGAGGCATCAACCGGCTTGTCATCATTTTTTTCCCCCAGCCCACTCACCACATCATCTTTTTTACTTTAGATTTTGATTTCTCTAATAATCCTTTGCCTAAGATAGATTGTCTAACTACAACTCACCGTTAGGCAATAACAGTGAAAAAGCACTGTTTACCGCAGGATGTCATATAACAGAGGTTATACTTAAAGTACTTTTCTAAAACGCCAGGAAATTCAAGCAATTTACTCAGGTTATCATCCAAAGTGGTTGTTAAGACTTCAAGGTGACTGAAATTAAGCTCATGGTATCTCTCCGGTCTCCCCTTTGCTGTGTCCTGTTGTGGTCCATGTTATAGTGGTTGCCTGGTTCTCTCCACCTCCAGCAGCAGTTGTTAGGTTGATACTGGCCAAAAAGGATTTGCATCGGATCAGTGGTGCTGAAAAAGAGAAATGCAGAAAGCTTCCACTGGACTGTAACCTAGCGTTATTTTACATTGCAGTGTATGTGCATACAAGTGCTTAGGCAACTTTCCAATGTTACAAACCGATTTGAAACGAGGGAAGGTTTTATTTTATTCTCATCAAGCAAGTGAGGATAAAATTATGCATTGTACTTTTTCAGAAATGTGTGTGAAATTTGTTTCGTGCCTGACACTGCCTGATTGTCCCAAGTGACAGACGATGGAAGAGAAACACAATAAAATCTAATTTTTCTTATCGCAAAACTGTAATTCTGCAAGACGACTAAAAAGAATTCCAATTTTCTGAGAGGTGGCAGCGTAGAAAACAGTAGAGAATGAGACTACGTGTGTGGATTCCAGCCCACAATACAGTGTGTATGAATGTGTGTACGCCTGTGATTACATGCCTTCTCCATGGACAATGAATACAAATACCCACTATCTAGCCGAGGTAGAAGTGAGTCACATGCAAGTCAAACTAAAGTCCCCTTCCCCCCCCCCCCTGCAGGCAAGTTGCTACAGTCTGGCTCAGGTCAAGCAAGACACATGAGATTGTGATGATCTACCCCAGCTTTCACATTTTAGTTATTTAAAAGATTCAGGGCTTTAAAGTTTAATTCCACTGCTGGTAATGGAAATAGGTTTGCTATGCCTACATCTTATAAATCTTACTGATGTTTGACATTTTGTTGCAATCAATAACAACGTTCCTACAAAACAAAAGAGTAGAGCAGGGCTCTGAATTTATAGATGTAAAGATGCTAAAGGGAAAGCAAACATACAACATTAAACAAAAGATATGATGGTCATTACCTAACATTTGATTATCTACTAAACAGTTTTTTGTATTAAGTCAAAGCCAAATACACTGAATACATATCATAGTCATGTTTTACAGGGCTCACAGTAGAACCAGACCAATGTATTGGCTGATATTAGGCATTTGCCGATACGTTTGTATCTTTGTTTATAACTGCTGTTAAAGAACATTTTAGTAAAGTAAAGAAGATATGCGCAAGACACTCCTCAACCACGTATATGAAATACTGTGACCACATAATTTCCTCAGGGATTAATAACGTATTCTGATCCTGATGGCTGTTAATATTACATCGTTTTTCCACCAGGGGGCACTCTCCACCTTCCCTGTTGGTAACACCCTTTTGGAACGCAACAAGATTGGTTTGTCGTATTATCTTAGTAAGGACTCGGAAATAAAAGTAGACATTTGAAATGCTAGGGAAATCTGTTTATATTTCAGTTAACTGAAATAAAAAAAAAGCTATTCAGAGCTATTCATTTAGAATGACTAGCACTGTTAGCAAAATCTGGAGCTAATCTATGCTAAACCTAAAAGCTATTTAAATAAAACGATCAGGAACAAAAAAAACAACAACAAAGAATTGCCTACAAAACAACAAATGCGCATATTTCTTGGCGATTAGATATTTGGTGAACAGAAAACTTGCTCATCATAAAATAGTGCATCATAATTAGGAATAAGGTGATCTCTGCTAAGATAATACTTGCGGTAAAACTCCCTTTTCTGATGCTCTGTTGTTGAAATGTTGCCTAAAGTCTAGCTACTTTAGGTAGCGTAAACTTGACTTCAGTAAACTTCCTCCTACTTCTTTTTAAGCACACACGTTGTGTAGACATAGAGATATTCATGAAAACTTGATGTTTTTTAAGTTTTTTTTCTTCTTTCATCTTGTCATTTCATTATATTTGCACGTTCGAAATAAAATTCTATCTATCTACAATATTAAAAAGTTCTGATTGCTCAGAAGCAATTTAGGTTATTACCTGATGTGTACTAAACTTCTACTGTAAGACTTTTATTAAGCTTATTTACATAATGCCAAGATGCTCCATATGCAAATTTCGGATTAACTTGAACATAATTTATACGACACGATGCTTTTACACTTATAAAAACACTGACTTCAGAGTGACTGTAACAGCAGTGAAACTGGTATTTCAATGGAAAACTGATGTTACAATCCTAAATGTTTTTTCATTAACATCTCTGGTTGTGGTCAACACAGGAAACTATCGATTTAAAGCCAACTCTAACAGAGCTTAGAAACAATTTTTTAGCCATGTTTCACCAGTCAGCGAGTTCACATCCCATTATATGTGGAATATACCCATATACCAATATAGCCATTGTGGAACTGAATGGGTTTGTCTGATTTTTGAGCTGCAGACTTTGCTCTATCGTTAGCACCTTAATTGATAATCCAATTCTTAAATCCAAATTCTCCAGTTTTTCTAAACCCTCTTTATGATATCTGTCTCTACCGACCTGCCACGCTGAAGCAGACATCGTGTTTCAAAAATAGAATCTAACTTCTCAATATCTATAAAATTGCTAATAGTTATTATAAAGAGTCCTTGAGTAACTGGCCTAATAACAAGTCACATTTTATATTCACGAACGCAAGTCGAAACTTTAATCGGATTTGGTCAAACAAGTCCCAACTCCTCAAATTAGCAACTTGAGTCTGCCGCCTCTGGTGTCTAGCATCAGAGCTTAAAAATCAACAAAGCTGAGATTGACTTTGACAGAGTTCCATATTAAGTGTATTCCCTTAAGCTTAGATAAAGTGCATAGAGGCAAATCAACCTTATTGGGATTGGCATCAATCAAACCCATCTTTCAAAGAAAAACACTGACATCAGTGGCTGTTAGTTAGAGACACAGCAGTAATAGTAGTAATTCACTCTAAACACTGCGTACCTTAAAGCTTGTGATACCATATATAACGCTACTAACCTTAATGAAAAATCCTTCAGTAGGCACATAAATATGAGCAACACACAGTGCTCTATTCTGTAGGAAGGCACTGGCAGACGGCTTCTGTGGCGCATCTGAGACTAAAATGTCAGTGACACAGCAGGGCACATTGATTGCCACAGCCCTTTTTCCTTTGCTTCTTTTTTGCTTTCCTTTTTTTGGTTTATTTATTTTTATATATATGGTGCCTTTCCTTTCATTTATGTTGCTTATTCACTTAAAAAACACACAAAATCAAACCCATAGGTCTGGATTCAGGTTTGAATTTTTAATAGGTCTTTAGCTTCTTAGCTGCTTAGTTGTATAAACACAGCCAATGTGCTGGTGTGGTGTATTTGTTTGATATTTGCCCTTGGGCTATTAAAACAGTCATATTGTTGGCGTCCACTGAGCCACTGGGCTGGATATCTTTTGTACCAATTAGGCAGAAACTCTGGGGTTCCACTTAGTGGGAGTAACTCATTGTTTTACTTTAATAGAAGCTAATTGAGTGTTTTCAAACGAAGGGTAATTATTTGTTTGCATCTTTGCTCTAATTCTGCACATTGCTAGCTTCGATTCTATTCAAGAGCTCGGGAGATTTGTCGTCTTGGGAGAAGCTAAGCCACAAAAAAAGAAAAAAAGCTAATTGTTTGGGTAAAAAGCAAACATTTAAATAAAATACCTACAAAGACCATCTCTCCAAAAGTATTGAAGTAATAAGACAGAGGCAGAATAAAAGCTGTGACACTGAAAATGGGTTTACATACATGTTTTTCAGCACAAATAAAGAAGAGTTATATATGAGCAGCTGCAGGAAAAGCAACAAGGCCTTGAAGACATGCTAAATCACAATGTGTCGAGATAGACTTATTCCTATTCTGGAAGAGTAAGGCACAGTGGAATATGTAATAAAAAGGAAAATGAAAGAGAGGCATGAGAAAGAAATGTATAAGAGGAGAACATAAAAGTCATGCATCACTAAGAGAGCAGAGAAATCCCTACTGATTCCTGACCTTTTGTCAATAGTACCATAAAGCAAAAATTATACAATTGTGGCTCTGTAAATGACTATTTCCTTTAAAAAAAAAAGAAAAAAGATGAAGATATATCTCCATACAGTATCTCTCATGTCTTGATGCAATGGATTCCAACTTAGATTAGACCGAAAAATTAAATAGCCTGGATTTTTTATAATCTTCTGCATTTGCTGCAGACCTAAAATGTAGAGAAACTAGCATTCCTGATGTAGCTTATCTCTGTGGTAAGATTTTTTTTCCCTGAGAGCAGATAAGCCTTCTCTCCCTGCACTGTCCCTTATCAAAACC
>NW_024582711.1:191756-247184 GCF_018398535.1 Haplochromis burtoni
GCCTTCTCTCCCTGAACCATCCCTTAACAAACCCCCACACACACACACACACACACACACACACACACACACACACACACACACACACACACAGCTAGATCATCACTCAGCCAGACCTTGCTAACAGAAGCAGTGTTACATTCAGCTGGCATCTCAAACTCACAAACATGCTGGTGTTCAGAGTAACTCACATATGTACCCACAAGCGCGCGCACACACACAGGAAAAATTCCGGGCTATGACCTCAAGAATGGGAGATTGAAAAAGATAAAAAAAAAAAGGACCTTGCATTTGAGGTAGTGAATCTCAGTGTGTGTTTGTGTGTATGTGAGAGAAAAATTAATATTTCTGTTCATTCCTTGCCTTCTATTTAAATGTGAGATTTAGCCCATTAAGCTCTTTTAAAATTGTAAACCCCTGTCTTGATTACATAAACACAGCAACAGAATTCAGTATACGCTCAACTCTCCATGCTTTACTGGTGTCTAGAGTATTCATGTAGTCAAGGGGAAGCCAAATCTGTTTTGCAAATGGTTTCTCCCAACACTGGTAATATCAGTAATCTAATGTTAACTTCTCAGTATATTACAAAGCAACTGTCTGACAAGCCCAGGGGTGAAGAAAGCAAGACATCACTCCACAAAATCCTGCTGTTACCATTCAGTGAGCAAGAAATAAAGCCAGACAGTAAAAGACAGTGACAGAATGCAGGAAAAAAAGATGAGGAGGAGTGAAGGAATAACACACATTTAGATGCACTTGCAAACAATCTTTGCTAAAACTGGGGCCACAGGGAGTCTCTTCCTATTGCCATGGGCAAAAAGCAAGAGAAGATGTTATGATACATGAAAACAACTTCAGCGTAAAGCGAAAGGACTGAGATCAAACTGGGTTAATTTTCAAGCCTTAGGGAGAAGGGTAAAGTAAATAGACATTCTGAAGAGATGAACAGGATCAGTGCTCTGACTATGGAAAACCAACGTGCCACCGTGGTGAGTGCATCTGACAAAGAGCTGAGGCAATGAAGTATAGCATTATGCAAATGAAGAGAAAGACTAAAAATGCTGGAGCGAGTTAAAAATGAAAACACATCAATGCAACTGCAAACCGTCTGAAATACTGAGCATGTTACACTGTTTAGTATTCAAGATGTTGGGCTGCACAAGTGGAACCTGTGTGCTTTGGCCTTTAGTTTATGCCTTAAGGCAGCATGTCACCATGATTGCCATGTCATTAAAAATTTAAAAGCAGTCCTGATCTGAGGTGAACAGCACACACAAACTGCACTTGACTCAGGTCAAGCAAGAAGCAATAGTTTGCTCTTCCACCTCTAGTTATTTATGTTAATATCGCCCTATGCTCCGCAGTGACTTTCTCTGCAATCTTTTTACTGCAGGGTCACGAAGGAGCACAATTTCCCAAAGAATGAAAACCCCACTTGTTAGCACAGAAGCTATAGCCCATGAAAAATCAATGTGACAAGCACTCAAAAGGTTGTCCTATTGATTTTTCATAGACTCAGATCAGTCAATCTATCAATGGATGCAAAAGGAGAGACAGAAGCATCGAGAGAGGGGCTGTGGGTGTACAGCAACAGTGATGGACTACTGAGAAGGAAATGTGCAAAATGTCCTTTGCCGAGTATGTGCCCTTCACATCAAGGACTCGGCTCAGGAAAATGGAAGCTGTCAGCACCTCCAGACATATAGCAAGAAGATGCAACCCTACTGCATAAAAAACAAAATACTAGAAAGGGAAAAGAAGAAAAAACTCCTTACACTCTCATTTGAACATCACAGAATGATGAAGAAACACCTGTGCACGCACACACAACACATACTGATACATTCACACCTCTGTATCTCTATCTTCCCACTCCGAGTGTGTGATAAGGTCAATAAAAAAGACAACTCCAGCCTCCAGCTGTCCCCTCCGGCTTGTTCCTCAGACAGTGGCCTGCTATGGAGTGCCACGATTCCGTGAGGCTCCTGGATTATTCATTTGCGGGGTGTAACTCAGCCCACTGCTCTTTTCCTCATTGCCTAATGTATGCTGAATTCCCTGATGCCAGAGCAGCCTCTGTCAGGCTCCGTCACACTAGTTCTCAGGAACTGAAGTAAATAGGTTCCACTTCCATTTCCATTCAGCTCTCATCACTTTAATCCCTTTACTCTCTGTCTTTCACTCACCCCCCAGTGATTCTGCCACTATTAATACTGACATGTTCAGTGCATACATTTCTTCCCTCTCCTTATGTTGAGACCCTTATTGAAATCACTGTCGTCTTCCTATTTGCACTTTACAAAAGTGACAGATTCAGACTGCACATATTACAAACGGTCACATTTTCCTACACTATTACAGGACGTTGCGCATTTTTTATCATTATAGGATTTTCTCGAGGTGCAGTGTTGTTTCTCACCTTGGCTGCACCCCGTTTGGCATTTTGCAGCACACTGCAGTGGGTTGAAAAAGTGCAGCAGACTCAGTGTGTCGCCGGTAATCTAGCAGCACACTGCAATTTTGGTGTCAAGATTGTGCTTTGCCTTACCACTCAGGGTCAATAACACACCTTTTTTTGCCATTTAAAATACATGGAGCCACATAGCATAGCATTTCTTAAAACACCAATCACCTTTTCATTTTTCCCTGCGTATTCACTTTCATTTATCATTCTTTAACCTGACACATCCAAGTGCAATGTAAAAAAGATAATTCGATTCTGATTCTTCAGACTTATTTAACAAGTACAGGTAATTTTAATAGTTGATACAGGCTTGTTTTGTTTAATGATCAATGATATCTCGAGTTGTTTAGAGAATTTTTTCACACAATAAATAGATGCACTGATCCAACTCTTTCCATTTCTGATTCGATATAGAGAACTTAGTTTGGGGGATCTGCTGATACCAAGAACCAATCCAACATAAGTGTGAAATTGATAAGCTCTGTATCTTGATGCATGCTCAATTATTCATGTAAGAAAATCCCATGAGGTGGATTCTGTTCATCTCAATGTTGCTTTACGTAAGCAACGTCGAGATAAACAGAATCATCCTTCTGGATTAAGCTTTATGCCTCACAGTGAGGAAGAGATGTGTGGACAACATCAGGCTCAACGTAAACATTACTTTACTAACTTTGTGAAATAAAATGTGACCAACACAAACACATTTAAATAAATCCATTAGTATAAATTTACTAAATTCACACTCATTTGTAAAATAATAAGTAAAAGCTGGTTTAAGACAGCCATTATTCATCCAATTTACTTGCATTAGCCTCATTTCAACTGAGAGTGTGAGAGTCATTAGGCTACTGCATACTGCTGACATTTACAATGGTGCTACTTTCTTTCCTGAATCTCCTCTCACACACACACACGCACGCACACACACACGCACACACACACACACATCGCATGTGGAGCTGTTAAGAGACAGCTGAAGTGAAATAATATTTAATCAAGTTGAGAACAACACATTATGTTACTGTCAATGTAATAAAAGCTTCCAAAAATGTGCTACTCCAACCCACATGCTTCTAATTTCTATCTTATATTAAGTCCCTCTGCACACTCCAGCCAAGTCAACAGTGTTGCAGCCCACTTAAAAAACAGAAAATCCCATTAGGGGCCATCATGTCTTAAATCTTCACTCTAATCAAATCATAAAATAAAGTAAATATTTCTTTGAAAACTGTATTCAAAAAACATTATTTGCAAAGTGTTAAGGCCAATGTTTGGGCCACCTGCCAGTGGACCTCCTATTAACATTTTTAAGTAACTTTTATTTAAATAAATATATTTATACAAATACATATCTGTACATACTGTTATTACTGTGGCCCATTTGCAGTACCTTCACAACCCACCAGGGGGCATGGGGAATTACTGGCACACTCCAGGCTAGGTTTGCTCTCCTGCTAGCTGCTGCTGACTTGATGCTAACAACATTAAAACCTGAATTGAATGGATCATCTTATACATCTGCAGGTTGTTCCCGATATCCAGTCCTGAATTTTTAAGTATATCTGATACCAAATTGTATATCCCTATTCATAATACATCAAATATTTTTAAACAGACAGTTTAGCTGGACACAGTCTTGTTAAAACAGACAAAATCCTTCATCAAAGAAATGTCATTCAAGCATATTTTGCTCTAAAGTCTGTGTATAGCGTTCAACATTAATGGTGATATGCAGGTTACCCATCCCAAGTGCATATACATAATATCATCATCGTGCATAACAGCTTTTGAATTGTGCTATAACAAGATTGATGGTCCGTAGCCTCTTTCAGTTTTATGAATTCTCCCTAGAACTTTAAATTTACTTTGTCAAAGAAGAAAGGTTTTTGCTTTTCCTCAATTTATTTTATATCAATTTTTGTTCCTATTGAAGTTAGTGGGGTCATCTGGGGGTCATATTTTTTTCTGTGTGTGGTAGATGGCATTTGTAGGTGCTGGGCTGAACAATCTTCATTACTGTGGTTTTTGGAGGTGTTAAAACAGCTCGTGATTTGCACTACACAACCGTATCTGCTTTTTAATGCAGAGCTGCCAGAGGGCAACAAAGATCAGAGCCAGTCCATGTTGCTTTTTTTCCTTCGAAGCTTTATCCATTTCATACTAAATCATGTTTCTACTTGACAATTTTGCCCATATGTTGACTTCTTGGCAAATTCTAATTCTAATAATTTCATATTCAAGTGAAACATTGTCTTTGCATTATCAAAATGACACAAAGGGCTTAAATGGAATAAATCATTGCTTTCCTTTATCATTTATACTTGGCAGTATTTCTAATTTGTGTCTTCATTTACTGAGGAAACCATTGGTATTCTAAGCAAACACTGCTTTACAATGAAACTATGGTAATTGATCTTTCTAAATATTTCTAGAAATGTAATTCAACATAAAAAGCAACTACCTTCTCATCACATCCAACTTTGTAGCTAAATTCATGAACTAACACGAGTTCCCCCCTGTGACGCATATTTGCAGACAACGTTGGGAACATTCCTTTTATACTAATTATTTTCTCATAACTTTTACTAACCCCTGAAACATGGATGGACTATACATGATAATCTCACCCTAAAATCCATATGTGCCCCATGTTTAGCACACTTGCTGGACACCTTTATTTCATAAAATTAGCTGCTTTCCCAGTCTTCCTTAGGATTTGTGAACATTTTAATCAAGAGTGACAGTAACGCTACTGTAACAGTCCTAAGTAGAAACAAGTATCGTCATTTTGGTCCTCTTGCCAGTCACATTATCTTTAATGTTAAATGCTGAAATAGTTTTTGTCAGTCTTTAATGCTGTGGATACTCACACGCTTGAGAACTTTGCCTAACTATAAATGCATATTATTACGCATATTACATTTTTTTTGCCAAGTAAAGCAATGTTAGCGAAGACAGCCAAGTCATGTATGATATCTGTACAAGATTTGAGACTTTATCAAGAAAAATGTGAACGTAAGTAAAGCATTTCAAATGCCTTTACTTACATTCAGTCTGAAATAGCTTTGAAAAGCAAAAAGCACAGAGGAGAATGAAAACCAGAAGTAATCAAAAAATAACAAATCTATCATCAAGGGTGTAACTGTTCTGAAACCGAGACCAAATCTGTGATGCAAATGTCTACGGTCTTGTGTCACAATCCTGTCGTCTCTTGCTGTGATCCATTGCCAGCGTCGTACAGCTCTCATTATGTTAACAACAGAGGCATGGAGAAGATGTTTGGGAGAAAAACTGCTGTAAACTTCAAATGCAGAAAATACACTAAGCGTCTGTTTAACCATCTTTTATTTTTTCTAAACCAACATCACATTTTGTGCTGCAGAGGCTTGTGTGTATATTTAGCTTGAGAAAGATTGGTTCGGAAATAGCTTTGGCATTGTGCATACGTAATATTCTAATTAGCTATGTGCTCGAGTTGGTTATGCTAATTAGCCACATGGAGGTAATTGGATGATTAAAGAAGAGTGGGATGAATTTTAACAACAATAATTTTAACAACAATATAAAGAAGATGTAAGAATTGTGGCTTCAAAAATATCTATTGCAAAATTTGTTACATCCCTAATGATTACATATCAGCAAACACAGTAATGACACTAAAATCAATGCAAAAGGTATTTTAAGAGATGGAGGCAAACAAATAACCCCAAAACAGCCCACCTGTCCAGTGTCCTCCTAGACAAAGAACAAGATTTTCATGGCTCAAGATGGCACCTCTGCTCCTTTCCAAGGCACAATGTGCAGTAGCCACTGAACTAGAACAGCAAGTTGAGTTTGAGACTGAAGGGTGCCTCGTTTAAATTCTTGAAACATTAGGCCTTTTCTTGAACCTCAAAAGTACAGCCAGTTGAGGACATCGAAACCTACTGAACTGAGGTCTCTGAGTACAGAGAATAGGAATTTGAGCTTTGCATATCTTTGTGACAACCCGAAATAACCTCTGTGAGGAGGCTAGCTTTGTCCAAGATCAAATGGGAAAGCTGAGAATTTCAAAACAGTGGTTTAGTATGAGTCACAGCGCAAATACATCTAGAACAAAAAGAAGACATATAAACAATAATCAGTGTGAAAAACAAACAAAACCCAACATACATATTTCATTAAGTCTGAATCTTAATTGGCAGTCACTTAACACCCACTGAGAGAAAGTGGTGCAAGCGATAACAATCACAAATGTATACAAATTGCAAGAAAGCAGGCAACAATGCAACACAACAAAATATAGCCAATTTTATGATTTGCACTGTCGTTCTTGTACGTTGTATTTGCTTTTATAGCTATGCTTATCCATGTGTGAAGCCCATGCCCTTCAACTTACACCCACACTAGAGCTGACAAAGTGGAAGACATTAGATCTTTATTCACTCCAGTGAATCATTTCTGTCTTTATTTATTTACTAGCAGCAAGGCATAAACAAGGGCAGTGACAGGAGCTGAAACAATGGTCAAATTGATGAAGCACAAGTTGTACTATTTAAAGACTGTTTCTTACATGGCTGTGAGTTAGAGCAAGAATCCTGTGCTATAGCGCTATCCAGGCTCTGCCCTGCTAAAGGGCATGACATTTACAAGCATTTCATTTCAGCAAAACGCTTCACGATGTGATCAGTAGAGGCAAGAATTTACAGACTAAGTACCTTTTACAACATATCACACTCTCACGAAACAGAGGAAATTTGTAAAATTGTGATAAGAGAAAACAGTTCACATACACAGTTTAAAGCTACTGTGTTACAGCAGGGTATATAAATCGAATTCAGCAGAAGCTAAACGACTAAGGTTCCACTTATATTCACTATGTGGAATGTATGCATTTGTATGACAGCGCTGAAAACATGAGCGAACACAGCACTTGCAATAAAGGACTCTTGAGCAAAGTCCCATGATAACCTTCATAACAATGATAAATGGCTGAAGCGTCCTGCTAAGCTACATCATATGGCTTTCCATTACATTTAGAAATGGAGCATACACAGAAGGATTTCTGCAAAACACAGCAGGGGGATTAACATCTGGAAACCATTGTATTTTTAACATCATTTTGTTTTTGATTTCAATCCATGCATCCATAACTGAGCCGTGGACATTTTCTGAGAGATGGATCGAGAGAGCCTGGTGTGCTGCGCTGTTTGTTCTCACACAATCCCCCCCAAACAACACAAAACAACAACAATGCAGCTAGAGGCAGAGCGCCATTATCTTTAGAAGGAAAAACTGATGAAAGGAGTTTGAGTTTCAGTCATTCTTGGCAGTCTGAATTTATCAGTAAATAGCTTTAAAAAAACAAACAAACAAAAAAAAAAAACCACAACAACAAAAATGAACCCTACCCCCACAGTGCATTAGAGGAGTGGCCATATCACACTACACTTGCTATGACAAGTATCCATTTGCCTGATAAGTAAACCAAAGCTGCTCTTCCTCTGATAAGCCAGCTCAAACACTGATCATCACTACTCAAGTTATCCAGGCAAAAAAAAAAAAAAATAGTACAACAGGCTGGCAGAGCGCTTCTTAACCTTTTCTGCCATGCCTCCTTCAGAAGCCAAAAACACCACCCCGCTCGAACTTCAGGCTGATTATTAATTAAAAAATAAAAGAAAAACGCAATGAACCATCCTAACATTTATCAAAACTCTTGATTGCTTGTTTTCCCTATAGAAATAATATTGATTCAACTTATCTTGCAGTAGCTCTATGCAATAACACAGTACGTCTAGAAGGTGAAACTATCTTAAATTTGTATTATAACACAACTGAAATCAAACAAGAGCACTGAGAGAGCGCAACTCCCCTCGAACAGCAACTTTAATGCCTGCTGCAGCCTCCTTTTATAACAACAAGCTAATGTCTCTTACCTTTAATCTACGACTTTGAAGTATTACATACTAAAATTATGTATTTTATGATCTTTAACCATATGATTGGAGCAGAGTTGGTGCTCTCTATGCCTTTTCATATAATATATTATACCTGATATGGTTTCTTGGATTTTTCAAAGCCCAACTTTGACCTTGGGCACCACCAATGAAGGTCAAGGTCACTCATATCCCCCAAGGCCTAGTATATGGTTTTGAAGTTTGAGAATGACCTGAAAAATAATTATTAGTAATATAATGTTTTTACGGATTTTCACATTTGCTGTGACCTTGACCTGATTTTCACCTCAATTAAATCAGCTTGAGCTGTTATTGGTATCTACAATCACACAAAACCTGAACATGATATCTGTAATACTGTGGATGCTAGACTGCTAACAGACAGACAAATGGAGCGGTTTACATACTCCCTCCCTTTGGGGGGAAAATAAAGCATAAATGAATGCATTATCATGGGATTGGAGGTGGGGACTTAACAATGGCTAACACTGTCCACAAAAAGGAGACATGAATAATGCCGTCACCTTTCCTGTTACGGTGTAATGCAGACTAGCAATTCATTCAATGCGCTGTTCTAACCCATCTCTTAATGAGGAGGCATTTAAGCAGTGAGTGTGTTATTCCTCAACTTAACCATTAGTTTCTATAAATATGCTTGTTTGTCCGGTCCTTGGGATAAAACCATAAATCAGATGAAAACGGTATGAAAATAGTCCTCTTTGAGTCAGACGTGAGGAACACACTCCGAAACAAAGGTACATTTAAGTTGGCACAGGCTTCGTGCACAGACGGGAAGAAGACAGGCAGGAGATTGTGCAGTGAAAGAAGAAGCCCCATAGACGCCGCTTTCCACAGTCACAGTTTAAATCACTGAGTGTCTGAGACAAACTCTTTATCAAGAGCTAAGAGCCTGAAGGTTGTAGTACCATCTGAATGAAACACCACTGATATGTTCTGGGTCAACTGCTCCATTCTTTAATGCCAGTTTTATTTTGGAGGATACAATTTGAAGAACCCCTGCAATGCTAAAAATTTTAGAGGGAACCACTCATGCAACACCACAGTCTGTCTTTGTTAACGGGGAAAAAATGACTAAAGGAGAACGAATATAGGCTGAACACTGCAAGGATTTTACACTGATTCTCTGCTGTGAAGGGTATTCTTTCCACTAGGCAGACACTCTTTCTACATTATTCAGGCTGAGAATGATCTAGCTGTACTCTAATTGCTACATATCTTCCATCTCAGGGTGTGGAGCTGTATAAGACCACCCACGAACCCTTTAATGGCTCCACATGGCTCATTAGCCACTAATTACACAAATCCATACATTCATAGTCAAAAGTAACTTTACAATTAGTCTATAAGTGCTTTATATAATACTCTGTATATGTTAAATACAAAGCTTTGTTCACTAAACCAACCCTTGGTTTGCTTCACACACAGATAGTAAACAGCTAATGCCTTTAGCGTGTGTGTAAATAATGCATGATATCAAACAGTGTGTACTGGAAACAGCTATTGATCATAACCACCTACTTTCTGTAAGTGTTACTTGATCACTAACACTGAAGGAGACTGTTTTGTTCTGTCTCTGAATAACTTTATACTGGGACACACCTGGCGCGTTTTAGAACCAGAGCATTTGGTCTTTACGACATGTTTTATTTTGTAAACTAATCAGATGCTCGGTGCCGTTCCGCTGTCTGACTTTGTGCCCAGCTCATGTGCTTTGTGCAGCTTCGCACTTCTGTCAAAACCAGGATATGGGCGCGTATTTTTAGCAGTGTGGGGAGCCGCCTCTGGGACGCTTCTAAAACGCTCTCGGGCATTGTCAAGAAGGGCTGTGATCAGTTCCAGCGGTTGCAGCTGAGATGCAGCAGTCCCTCGTGTGTCTCAGCAGTCAGGGAGGCCCAGCTGCCTTGTTATTTCACCATCACTCTTAGTCTTGTCTCTGCTAAATCGCATCAGCCCCCAATTGACCAAGTGTCACGCTTCAGAGGGAAGCCCGATATCTCTAGCCTTGCAGACCTTTTACTTGTCCATTTCGCTTTCCTCAAATGGACATACTTTTACTTTTTACCAGCTGCATAAAGTACAAGTTGGCCTGCACAATTTTTCTGCCATTATCAACTTGTCAATCTTTTCTGTAAGTGAAAACGAAAAAGTCAGAAAAGAAGTTCACAGACATGCCATCTAGGATCTCGCTGTGTATGACGGTGAGCTGCTGCTTCACATGACTCGAGCCTTACTTATTAATAGAAAAATAATACCCTATTGTCTCCTCCTACATAAATACTGCAGAACACAGCAGTGAGGTCAGGGAACAACGATGGTTTGTGAGCTCCTATAGATAAAGCATGCTCCATCGCTGTCATTTTCGCCTCTCTTTATGCAATAGTAAAAGAAAAAAACAAAAAAACTCTCCATCCTCTTTTTTGTTTTTTATTTCTTAGCTGTCGATGAATCACTTGACACTTTGATGTATCAGAGTTGACCTGAAAACAACCAGAAAGCTTGATCTGAATGTGCGATGAAGTTTTTCAAGGCAAAATTTGTACAAATTATTCACCTGCACATAGAATTTCTCTCACTGGCTTTAATTTACAGCACATGCTCACAGTTTTGGAAACAGTGAGCTCAATATATTTATTTAACTACAATACTGATTGAAATGCTACCTCCTGGTAGCATTTCAATCAGTATGTCCTCATGCTTAGATTAAAATTAGACACATATTTCATTATCTTAACTGCACTACTGTAAAATTCTGTATAAACAATCATTTTGTACAATACGATACTTATAATTCTACAACTGTTTACACCTGTTTATAACTTGCATATTTCTGCATAGTTTCATATTTATATCCTGTTCATAGCCTGTACATAACTTGTATACCCACTACAGCCTGTACATACTTATAGTTATAGCAGATTCATAACATACCTTCATACCGTGTACATTTTAACATACCCATAATAGACCCATTTTTGTACCCTCATACCTATAACAGATGCATTTCTGTAATATATCTATATACCTATATTGATAATATATATTTTGTAATCTATCTATATCATGGCTAAAGCACTTCTGGATGGATGCAAACTGCATTTCGCTGCCTTGTACTTGTGACATGTGCAATGACAATTAAATTGAATTCTATTCTATTCTAAAAGAAAACTAATTGTTATGCATGCATCATAGAGATTAAACTATAAATCGTTTGTTTAAAAAAATATATACACAACTCTTTTTTTAAAAATCAAAATGATCTCTGTGTAATGTTTTCTATTTGATTTACATTTTATGGAGGCCTAAAATATTCATGCCAAATTGACTGGCTGTATTTTTCCTTATTTTCTTTAAGTTATGCATCATAGAAAGAATACAAGGTATTACACACTGGCATCCAAACAGAATAAAACATTTGAAAAATGAAAAATAAAAAAAGGAGACCACCAAATAAAGCATATTATTATGAGTCATTCAGAGATATGGATCATTTCATAAAAGATGTCAGAATCTGGGACTACAGCAGAATAAACTAATAAAGTCTTAATAACTTGTCTTGTGTCCTCAGTCACAGTCAAATTATTTTTTGTATATTTTTAGCTCAGCCTTCACTGTTTGTGCCGTTTCATGTTTTACCTCACAAGGACTAAAATGAGGTGATTTGCACAGAAGATTGTAATACTGGCAGAGCCCTGATCAGATCTCTCACATGCATCCCTTGGTAACAAATAGCACCTCATCTCCAACTTTACCATTTCTATTCCTTTTTGTATTTATACCATCCTTGAAAACAATATTTCCATATTATATCTGCAGTGCTATTTTCTAAACACTATGGCTGTGAAAGGGGAAAAGAAGCCTAATCTGATTGTACTGTGTTAACTGTGGCAGCAAGACTTTTCAATGCTGAACAATGAAGGGATGGGTTTAATACGTTAAACTGGAAGCACCAGATAGCAAATGATTATGCTGAAATGAGTATCTTAAGCTCCTTATTTAGCTTTTTGTCGTTGTTGTGAAGAATGCTTGGAGGTTATTTCCCAAAGAGGGAGCCAAAGGCTGTCTCAGCACCTGTGCACTCTAACCTCTGGGCAGAATAAGGGATGAGCTCCGAAGCTCCCAGTACAAACACAAAGAAAAGAGGGGCTTTTAGCACACCTTAAAAAGCTATTGCTGTGACCTAGATCAACTTTAAGAAACACACTTTCAATCAGTAAATGTAAACAGTTTCCTCCTTGCATTATGTTAGTAATAAAAAAAGCTACAAACAGTAAATATCTTAAGTTTAGCCATGTCATAAAGTAAAGCTCATCTGTAATCCTGGCAGATCAGCTGTTCTCAATGCCAGCTAAGAACATCTGTTGGTTCAGGTGTTGCTCGTCTGTGCATCCAGGTGGCAAATCTTAAAGAGGGTGTACTTTTTAAGACAACTGCCTACGACTGCTCTGCATCTGCAAGCTACTTAGAAACCCAGCTCCACCTGGTCCTCATTTTCAATCCGTGTCTGTCCTAATCAGCATCATATTCATTTTCTTTGAAGCCTGCTCTATATGAGGATCTTGCTGTTCTCCCTGGAAGGGCGAGGAGGTGTGCTCTCTCCATCTTCTGCTTTCTTTGCATGTGCATGGAAAGGGGTGGGGTGAGATCCCGGAACGCTAAAAACAAATTACTGCAGATAGAAATAATCTTCCTTTGACTACAGACTTCCTCACTGAAATGTGTCTTCTTCTTGTTGCCTAAAAAATAAAAAATTCAGCACAGTTTTTTTTTTTTTACTTTAAGCAGCTATATTACTTTTAGTTATGTTTAGGGTCGTCAGTAAGTGTAGGAGTGACATTAGCAGTAGTAGTCATAATATTTACTGACTGTGGCAGCAATAGCAGTTGCAGTAATGGCAATAACAATGACACTGCCAGCTTTGCTGTTCAGTCCTGGCAAATGGGTGAGCATTTTCATTTCAATCTGATTATTGCACTTTAGAATGTTTCATAGTTACTGTTGCTGAAACCAAAGGAATTTAGTTATTTCTTTTGGCTGGTCCATGTATTGATTTGGCATAATCTATAACTGATTCATTATTCCAACAAAAGAAATGTTACACTTTCTCGAAAGCGGTTCACTTGTAGCGCTTTTGTGTTCCACATTATTATAAATGTCTGCAGACAGCTTGGCGTGAGCGAGTTCACAAGCCCGAGCCACTGCAGCAACACTAATCTGACTGCTTGTCATGCAGTCTTCCTCCAAACCGTTCGTGCTGTTCGCTGTTGTAGAAATTGTTCTGTTACATGCACCTGAATGCTGCATGAACGGGCAAACATCCCAAGTTATATTTTGTTCTGAGTAAAATGTGCACAAGTCAAGAATTTATGAGTAATATCACAAACAAAAACCTGTCTCCTCACATATTGTTCCAGTCAAATGTCATTCAAGGGTTTTTACTATTATCTATACTGTGGAATACTAGACTGTGAAATAACCCATACAGAACTGAGTAGTAAACAAGGAAGTGTATAATAAACCAAAAACACTATAGCTCCCTGAAGCTAGACATAGTTTTAAGACTTCTTTGCACAGCATTGGGAGTATCCTACTTCCATGAGGTCATCACCAGGAATGGCTTCCAGGCTTTGCAAAGGGATAATTATCTGAAAAGGAGAGTGATTGACTGTCAGGCTGCTTGGCCTCCGCATGCTTAGGGACAGGTTGGACCGCAGAAGGATGGAAAAGCAGCCAAAAGTACTCAGAATAAACAGGAATACTTTAAAGAGAGCTGGAAACACATTGCAGGTGGGACTTGAGGAGCTTGCTGAGAATAAGACCAGAATGTGCAAAGCTGTCAAAGCAAAAGGCAGCTTCACTGTAGGAAACAAAAAAAGTAATATATAGTCAGTCTTTTTTTGTTTACTTCATAATTCCATGCACTGAAGAAAATGTTAAATATTTAGCCAAGTCTTCATTGATTTTTGACTGGTACTATAGATTTGTCTCTCTGCTACCTTCCAAAACAAAAGCCAAAGGTAAAATGCTGCCTTTCTAAAAACTGTATATAATTTTTCCTTCCCACCCTTTTCTTTGTAGTTATTTGAAGAATTAGGTTCTCGTCTTTTCACCTTTTCCTGTGATGCCTTTTCACAAATATTGTTAAAATACAGATAAACAGACTAGTGACAAAACTGTCTCTAAAATCAATGCCAGGAAATTGTTGATTTAATAGTTTTGGGGAGCTGTCTCTAACCTTTTTAACAAAAACCAGAGCCTTCAAAAAGAACACTCAGGTGATTCATTGCCATCATTATCAGAGTAGGCGTAGGAAACATAATAAATGCATTTTTTCATGTTACATGTTTATTTGTCACCTCCCTGGATCGAACAGCGGCACTTTCGTGTGGTAGGCAAATGTGTAAATAGCTACTAAAGCCGCAATTACTTACATACACTAATTATAGTTGGTTAAAATCAATCAGCATTGTATGTAGACCTGAAAATGTTTCTAAATGCTAGAAGTGAGAAATAAACTCCCGGTGCATTCATTTTTACCTGTGCACTTTTTTAAAAATGAGTTTTGGCCACAGATTGAATGTTACAGAGAGTGGATAGCACCACCACAATAACAGTTTCCTCTGCTGCCTGGCAGCAATGCTACTGGTCATCAGTGATGCCATAGGGGAGCAAAAGGATGATTGGACCATGAACGAACCTGCCCAAACCCCAGTGATTACAGACATTGACACAAAAAAAAAAAAAAAATACGAGTGAATACAAGTGTATACAAGCAAAATAACAACAACAGCAAAAAATCTTTAATAGACATCAAACATCAGGAAATAGGTTCATGCAGTCCAGCGTCAGCAGAAACATATTGTTTATACTGCAATATGTTATAAATCTTAACATACTCAGTAAGTAACATCTGTGGAAGTGATTTTTTTTCAGCTAAAGAGCAACACAAGGTAGGAAAAGTGGAGCCTATTGTGCCTCGAGTTAAATTAAGCTGAAGCTTCATTCTTCCTTGTGAACAAAAAGTCAAAGCACTGCAAAAGAAAAGTAGTCAATACTGGCCACATTATGAATGCAAGCATTCTTTCAAAAAGCTCTCCCTGAAGAAAGGAGACGTGAATGAAGGCTGAAGATCCACATGCATGGCTGGCTCCGTATCTCAAGAGGAACTCAGAGCAGCCTGATAGACTTAATCCTTTTCCATATACTGGATCTATACTGTCAAGCCCTTGAGTCGTCCGACCAGTACAACCAGCATTTCCACTAAAACACTCCTTCTGACCATCATTCTTAATTAGTTTGGGTGCAAACATGTTACCACCAGTTTTATACTTTAAAGACTTTTTGAGATTTAAAACACCATTTTAAGAATCTTTTGAGTAACGATGTCCATGGATCTCTCTCTGGCAGAGCACCAACCCACTTTTAGGAGACAATTTTGGAAACATCTAAAAGGACTACGGCTGCAGGCTACATATAATGAAGTAGTGCATTTAAATGAGAGACAGCTTGGGGACAAGGAAGAACGCTTTACTCAGATCAGTAAACACTGAAATAAAACAGAAGCTTGAGGATGAGGTTCACTAAAGGAGAGAGAGACAAAAAGAAGGAAGCAGGCCTGCAAACAACCTATTAATATTGGACATTTTAAGAGAGGAAGAGATTAAAGAGGACAGCGAGTGAAAAAGACACTGACAGAAAGGATGAGAGAATGATGCAGGCATAAAATACCTCTGATATGTGTGGTTTTAGAGAAAAAGAAGAAAGCTGTGAAAGATTGTCTATAGCGACTACTTCATATTCAAGAAAGACCAGTGAAAAATAAACACAGTAAGAAAAACAGACCACAAAGTAAACATCACTTTCATAGGAGCCTTACAAAACGTTTGAAAAGGACAGCTGTGGCCTAGATATAGGATAATGCATGACATAGTTTTATTAAAAAAAAAAATAAAAAAAATGACTGCCCTCTTCCAGCACCAGAGTCAATCTGCTGGAAATAATATTCTGGCAATTTTCACCATGGCAACCTAATGCCAGTACAGGCTGTGGAGTGTTGTTACAGATCAAAAGGGGTTTACGGTATAGCTGTGAGGCAGTGAGCAGGAGCAGAAAGTTGCATCAAACCCCAGGATAAGGGAGATAAATAATTACAAAAACAAATACACACACACAGATCTACACTTACAGAGCCTAATGCTACTAGAGACCGACACTTTCTTAAACCTCGCCCCAACAAAAAGCCCAGTTTTCACTCTAAATACAAACAATTTATTGCATGGAGAGTTGTGTTTTGTCCCAAAAGGAAACCTGTGTCGCCACAACGTCCACAGAAAGGCTTTCTGTTAATAAAACAGTTTTTATTCCCACTCAGCTATTTTTATTGTTGACTTATCTTTATTGCTCAAGTCATTTACATTTATTGTATTTATTTCACTTATTTCCCATATTATTCACACCTTTTGCTTTCTTCATATTTGATGGTCTTATTTAACCGTTTACTTTTCCTTTAGACTGCGATCTATTTTGTGGTGCTCTGTAAAATACTTCCTAAATATGGTGGCATCAGACATGAATAGTATACAGGAGTTGACAGTAGGGCTGCTCAATTAATCGAATTTTAATCACGATTACGATCTGGGCTTTCAACGATCATTAAAAATGACTGAGCCGATTATTAGCCCCTCCCTCGTGCTTTACTCTCGCGCTGCTCCGTGTGGCAAATCGAGCGCACCTCTCTGCATTTCGAACACGCATCACAACAATTAGGAGGACCCGAGGGAAGCTCGGAAAGCTAAGCAGAAGTTATTTGGAGAGGAGAGTGACTGCCGTTGGTTGAAAAGAGAGGTAAAAAAAAACTTCAGTGGTAAGATAAGATAAGATAAGATAAGATAAGATAAGATAAGATAAGATAGAACTTTATTAATCCCTCGGGTGGGTTCCTCTGGGAAATTCGATTTCCAAAAAAGCACAGCACCGACAGAAGTTACATGTGTGGAAACATTATGGGTTAGCGGAATCAGACGTGGATCAAGTAGACATAGTGTGTAAACTTTGCTACAGTGTCGTAGCTGTGCCACAGAGCAACACTGCAAAGTTCACTAAACATAGATGTTTACATTTCATTTATTTTTTATATTGCAAACATTTGCACTGTTATCAGTATTTGCACACTATTTTATATTATTTTTTAAAGTCATTATTCAATACATTATTATTGTTAACTCTTTAAATCCCCATAGAACCGGAACTGCGTGAGCTACCGCAATAATTTGTTTTGCATATGAAACTGGAGGAGTTGTACTTACATCTTATGCCATCAGCTCTCGGTCACGGTTTCCTTCCACATAAAGCTTTGCAAAAACTGCATAAAAAGCGCTTGCAGGAACAAAAACATAATATTCCAGAAACAGCCTTTGCTGATCCGATCAGCTGTTCGTAACACTTCCCACATTGAAAAAGACGTCAACACGAACTATCGCATGTCCACCATTTCCTGTCCGAAACCGAAAGTGACGTCATTTTGGCGGAAAATGTAGCTTTTTTACTTATAGGCCTTAAAAGCCTATACTGGTGTTTTTATAAGTCATGTTTGACTCTGTACTTTTCTGAATAGTTGCTGGGATGCTTAGAACTCGAATTGCACTGCTGGAAATAGTTTATTTTGATGCACATGCTGTTTTCTTTGCAAATTTGCATCATAGGATTGTTTTTTGTTTTTCCTGCAGTATATAAAAATTGCTGTATCTCCAAAATAAAACTATGAAGACACTCAAAATAAATTTCCTGTTGTTGTAAACTATTTTTTGCAACTTTTTTGTATTTAAAGTTTTGAGGGATAAGCCTCTTAAATTTCTCCAAGTAGAAATATATGTAAAAAAACAAAAACGATTTTCAATTTTTTTGTAGTTTATTGCACTTTTTTGCAATTAATGTAATTACTATGGACTTAATGCATACATATTATTAAAATATGGGCTATAACAGTTGTATTGATGTATAGCAACTTGAAATGCTCCCAAAAATGGCACTACAGCATGTAAAAAAATAATATAAGCTCTGGCGGACTTGGTTCTATGGTAGGTCTTAAAGGGTTAAATAAATATCGTCAAATAATCGAGATCTCAATTTCAGTGAAAATAATCGTGATTATCATTTTTGCCATAATCGAGCAGCCCTAGTTGACAGGAAAGAGAGGCGAGAGCACAAGGGAAAGATGTGTACCTGGGCCACTGCATTTCAGCCATAAAGCACATGGTTACCTGCTCTAACATCAAGTTAAACTGGTGCCCACTAAATGCTACTTGTGAGTTTCATATTAGACTAACATGTCCAGTTGAAAACAAACAAACAAAAAAAAGTGAGCTTTGCCCGCTCAATATGGACATTAAAAATGATTTTGACTCCACTTTTAGTATCTTGGTTACAGCACAAACTCATATAATGGTAATATGAACACTTAACTTTAAAGGC
Source organism: Haplochromis burtoni (assembly GCF_018398535.1). NCBI lineage: Eukaryota > Metazoa > Chordata > Actinopteri > Cichliformes > Cichlidae > Haplochromis > Haplochromis burtoni. The sequence goes on from NW_024582711.1 coordinate 210,654, forward strand.
ACTCTTGGCAGACTGAGACTTTGTCCTTCAAATGTGTGCAAAACATGCAGTAGAAATAAATGTAAAACATCACCTTTTTTGAATGCACTAACTAGACATCTATTCAAAAACCTCTCCAAACATGTCAGGGTGACAAAAAACACGCAGTGAATCTTTAAATATAATAGAATAATACTTCCATATCATCGAGTTAGAATCTGTATTGAGTATCCAAACCGTTTGCCAGCAGGTTGGCTACTAGTGAAAAGTGAATGACATAATTACAAACATTTCATTAAATGCAAGCTATGCTTTTAACTATGACCTTCTATGTTATTTTATACACATTTCATTTCTTGTGGTTTAGAAAAAGAAGAAAACATGTTTTTGACAACAAGTGGGGAAAATATGATGGTTACAGTGACCATCAGACACTGTCAGAATCATCTGTAGTGCAGGACCTAAAATTTTCATTTCTCTAAAGGCAAAAGAGAGGACAGAAGCAAAGGCAGAAATAACTCATTCTAGAAATGACTTCCGATTTAAGATACATAAAAAATGAAAGGAAAACCCCGAACCCCTGAGCCCAACAGTCGTGCGGGGCATCTTCCTGGCATGGTTCGATGCACTTGTCGACCTAATAGAGAAGAGTCGCTACAAATTAATATGAAGTTATTCTGGGTGATCAACTTAATCCTACAATAAATCCAGATGAAAGTGGTCGCTTGTATGACCAAAGTTCTCCCATCCATATAGCAGAAAGGGTCGCTTGGATGCCTTGATAAGTATGAAAGTGATGTGAATAATATGTCACGATTTCAACCCAAGTAAAACCCCAGAGATTTAAGGCTGACTGTGTGGGGCAGCACTCTCCATCATGAACTGACGTAAGATTTTTGCTGGAGAAAGGTGCTCCATCGTTTCAGTAAGCCCCAGAGACTTGGTAGAATCTATGTCAAGGTGTACTGAAGCTATAGTGGGAGAACAATGGCGGAGCACACCTTACAATGACACCTTATGTTGGTTTTTCTTTCAATTTATCACCAGTCTGGTAGAGCAAAAAAGAAAAGTTAACTCAATCTTACACTTTCTTGGAATAAATTCTTGCTAACATTATAATATATTAGTACCACTTCAGACTCCATCTCTTGAGGTTCATTAGTGCCAACGGCAAGACTTTGCAACTTTTATTCAGAGAAGCACTCCTCCCCATTTCTTTTTTCAAAGTCCAATGGGGAACTGAAATCAGCAAATACTGCAGGCAGGTGCACGTCTATATGAAGGAGAACAGTGAAATATAACTTTATGATTGAGCCTAAAGTGTTGAAGAAGTTTATGTGCAAGAAAGGGAAAGAAACTAACTGATTAGAGAAAAAAAAATTGATGTTGCTTTTTTGAAGCTATTTACTTAAAATAACTGGGGGTGGGGGGTTTAAAGAGCCAAACCAATGACACATTCTCACACAAACACATCCTCCCCATTGCACTTAAGGCAAATGAATGCAAGATAAAACCAATAACACAGTCTAATATAAACAGCCTCTCTCTCTCTCTCTCTCTCTCTCTCAGAGCTCACTTTACAAATCACATTCAAATAGAAAATAATCAAACTCTTCTCGCTAGAAAAACAAACGGCCTTAAAAGCATTAGTGCCACATCTGCATGCACTCAGTACTGGTGTGTTGTGACAATCTCCCACAGCCACTACATGATGACAGAAAGAAAGGGAGTGTGTGAGAGTGAGATGTATTTCATTAAATCATTTTGTTGCATTTCTTTTTTTTTTTTTTTTGGCCAATCAAATAAGCTCACTGAATCAAATAAAGGAAGAGAGAGAATAGGCCAGTTGGTTGACATGTCACATAGTTGGCAAGGTATCATGCAGAGTAATAGACAACTGCAGATTGCAGATTGCATTACCTTCCACCTAGCACAGAAAAGTTGAGTCTGAAAGAGTATTTTACTATAACTTGAGACAAAATGATCAAACATTCATTCATTGAATGGGAATGGTCTGTAAGCTGTGCAACACTGAAGCCAATGGAGTGTAGGGCTGTTCGATATAACGATATATATCGGATGACGATATAAAAACGTCTATCATTTCCTTTTACGCTATCATTTGTTTCATGGTATCGCAAAATAAAACTGTTTACGGCAATATTTTTTTCATGGTTTTGATGGTCACTGTAGTGGCTATATTAATTTCTTAAAGTTCTCTCTTTCTCTTATATTTAATATAAACACACACTACAGACGGACAAGCGCCTGTTTTTATGGGTTGTCGTTAGCAACAACGACGGTTACACCATTGCATGTCCGCTTGTTTATTTTCCACATAAACCTTTCACAATAAAGCTCAAGATCCTGTTGAGAATTTTCAAAATAAACAGAATCACGTGAAAAAGTATGCAGAGTATTGACAGATGAGAAGCAAAAAAAGAGTCGTCAGGTGCTAAAAAATAAACCTTAGACTCAAACGTTAGAACAGGCTTTCCCCGCAGCACGCCGTTGAATAAATACACACAAAGAAAACGGCGGCTGTTACAACCTATCTAAAAATGTGTAGTTTCATGCATCGGTTAAAACACTTGACTCCAGGTACAAGACGCCCAGCTGGAAACACTTCACCTACCCGAGATTCACAGAATTTACAGAAAATATTACATTTTTTGTGATTTATATCGTTATCGGACGATAGATGTTTTATATTGGGATATGAGATTTTGGTCATATCGCACAGCCCTAATGGAGTGTTTTCCTGCAGTCTTAAAAGAAGACCCCCTGCCAAGGGAAGCTGACTGTGTGAAGCTGAACAAAAAGCCCTTATTTGAGATTACACTACAGCCACATGTTTACAGTCAGTTAGCTATAAATAGAAAGAAACTGGGAGAGCCAGATGGAGAGATGCAGAAAGAGAGAAGGACAAAGAAACAAAGAGAAAGGCTGTGGCGTTAGACGTCTAATTCAGGGTGATTCAGTCTGTCACCACCTACAGAGCCTGCCCATCCTCATAAAAACAATGATTCTGACTTGGCTCACCAACAACGCAACATGACATTTAGCTCCTAACCCTACCATAGAACTCCCACACATACACAAAGCATTACGAAGAAAGGAGGCCAAAATTTAACACAGATACAACAAACAGATACAACGATGCCGACAAACAAAGTCTTGATGACATTTACACTTAAATATCAGCATGAAGCATAATCAAACGCGCACATTATCCCTTATACATTCAAAGAAAATTAGGCTGAAACATAATAAGTGAATCTGCAAATACAAAAAGACGTGCAGAGACAATAAGGTGTTTCTAAGCACCACAGTGAACAAATGATCAGTTACGTGATGATCCTGTAATCACATTAGTGATAAAAATCCAATTAAGTCCTGGTTATACATCAGCCTCTTTCCTCTCTACAAGAGTCCTATAGAACCACCACCAAGGATGATGGGAAAATGAATAAGTCATTCCCTTTCTAAGCTGCCAGCTCTACAAAGTCTTGCCTAACTCATACCCTCACATAACCCACACTACACTGTCAGAGAGCAGATACTGCACATAGCCCGTATATCATCATTTTCTCATAGCACCCACTCAGGAGAGACTAAAATAAAACTTATTTGGGTGCTTCTGTAAAACAATGACTGAAGATGTACTCCTACAAAATCTAATTCCAGACGGTGGATAATACTAAATTTCTTCCAGTCACCCAGCACTTTTCTGTCCATAACATCATGCTACACTAGCTTTACTCCTTTCTTTGTTAGTGTCTCCCACACACGCTCCTAGCTTTCACCGTGTTTAGGAAATTAGTATTTGTATCATTTCTCCCTAAACTTGCAGCCAACTATAACCACCACCCTTGGAATACCTGCCTCCCACATCCACACTGCAGGGAAAAAAAAAACAGAACCCTCCGCTTTTGGAGAAAAGTGCCACAGGCTTTGTTGGGGTGAGGTAAGTGGGTTTTTCTTAGAGCCCACTCTTCAAAATGAGTCTGCATGCAATTCTCTTTCATTTTCCAGGACCTTAGCTTAATTTCGTGTGCACTTAACTGACAATCTGCCATACGGGATCATAGATTTCGCAAACCCAGAGTCATCTTAGAGGATTCATTTCTCTGCCTTCTGCCAGCATCTCTTCATTTGACGTAATCAGTAATTAACAGAAAGTAGAAAACTAAACATCTATCCTTTAATTAAGTGGTATTATAGGCAGAGGCTCGAAATGTTTCTGTAGCTGGGTGAAATGAGGGCAACAGTGATAAACAGAAGGCAGGAACTGATTAAACTTTCTTTTCCTAGGGAAAGTGATCACATTCGAGGAATATGAGAGAAAGAAGAATTACCTCATTCTGAGAAGAGATACTTTTTTGGCTCTAGAGTATATATATCTGTATTTTGTGAGCAGTATATTGATGGGTTCATTTTACCCAATTCATTCTATCCAGAACTTACAGAATTGTTTTACAGTATAAGTGTTAGGGGCCAATATACCAAAGCCTTCTTTTATCCTGCACTACAATAGTTTTATACTTTAAGCCTGAAGCTACTGCAGTATCTACATAAATACTAAAGTAACTGCACATTTAAAAATAACTTAAGTTCCTCAGAGAGGCTCAACGTTTGGTCACATGGATGTGATCTATTATAATGGACGCAAAGAGCATTTCCTATTGACACAAGTCCAATCTTGTCCAGATTGTCAAAAAACCCGAACTACAACCATTTGCTAGGATAAAAGACAAAAAACTTCTGGCTTTGCACTCCAGACAAAACCATCTTTGACAATAAAAAGGCAGGAGAGATAAGCCCGATTTAATTTCGCAAACCTCTCTTTCAGAGAATCCTCTTTAGTTGAGGTGGGTAGAGGTGGGACAGGAATATGCAGAACCTCCTACGCACATTCGTAAGAAGTAATCCATAGGGCTGTTCACTGGCGTGTGCATGTGTGTATGTGTGTAACACTCCAGCAGCTCCACACAGACACATGCAAATGAAGTAAAGTCTCAAGTGAAGCAACAAGGGAAAAGGGGACCAAATAGCGACTCGCTGTCAAGTGCTGAGCACAAATATGAAAAAGCTTAGCCTCTGAAGCATTTTGATATGTGAGGGACCTAATATGCTGAAAGAACAATAAGTCACTTCTCTGTCTCTCCTCCTCATTCTTCACCCTCTGACAGTTGTTTTTTTTCCCTCTCCCATATCTCAAAACTGTGTGATACAACAGTTTAATTAAATAAAATGACTTGGCAAGACCACAAACAGCAACTGAAGTGCTAGCAATAAAATTAAACTAGCTACATCATAATTAAACAGAGCCACCGTCCTTCAGTCCCTAAAATATCACCCTTATTATTGCCGTCTATTCCTACCACTGTTCTGCAAACACGAGTATGTGCCAGCATGGTAAGAAGTCATGCATGCCCCACTTGAGCTACAAGAAATGGGAAGAGGCCAGACTTTAGCAATCCACTGAAAAAAAGAAAATATTGTCTAAGTGTCATGTCAGGCTCTCTGATGCACACTTGCTTTGTAAGCCTGAGACTTGCAAGACTTTGCTGTAACAAACCATGGCTGTGTATAGTAAAGTAAAATCTAGTAGGTAGGTGGTATATAGGAGAGAAACTAATCCAAACAGACATATGCGGCATATATAGGATAACATTTTAGACAATGTAATAGAGGGAAGGAGTAAGAGACGTAGAACTTACATGGCCATGGTTGATGAATCCATGTTCCCTGGCGATGCGATCAGCTTCCCCAGGGCCCCCATTGATCTGGACAGCCCACGTGTTGGTATAGACCTTTGCAGCATCAATCCAATTCAGTTCAGCTGTCAGCAGGACAAAGACTGTCCACAAGAGAAGCAGGGCCACCCTGGCATCCATTAAAAGGACAACTTCACAGCGCAGTTTATCTGTCCGTCTGTTGCTGTGTCCCAGGCAGAGTGGGGATGCTCCACCTTACAGCAGCAAAGTAGAACACTGGCCTGGAGATGAGAGGACAGAGCAAACTATAAACACAAACATGGCCTTCTTAACTGGGTCACTCTTGGGTTTGAATTACCTACCGCAGACACCGTTCACAAAAACAAACCCAGAACTGCATCAAAAATAGACACCACACCCACAGACTTTATCAAGCATGAAACTTACTCACAGTCTGCTGTCAGACTCTGAGAAGAAGACCACATCTTAATAAATGTGCAAAGCATAAATATTAGGTCAGAAACAGACAAGGGCTGTGCCAAAAACTAAATCATTTTCCAATTCTCTTTCATTTTTTTTGAGACTTGAAATGGTAATATATGATAATGATATACAGTAGGCATGTTGCTGCAATACAGGAAGAGCTCCTAGCAAACCAATACAGCTACTGGCAAAAAGAGGGGAAACGTGTCTGAGGAAGAAAATATTTAAATTTTACTCATGCACTGCTCTTCATTATAAGGTATTCCATTTTTTTAAATAACAGACTGCTTATTAGGTATGAAAAGGTACTTTCAACACATTTAACAGAATAGTAAAATAAGCACGCTAAAAAGGACCATTATTTGAGCAGATGTTCAAATGAGCAAGATTTTCAACTGATATCGTCTGCTGCTCTTTGATTTGTAGCTCTTTGGATCATAAAAGAGGAGCCTGTAAGTCAAACATAAAAAGGAAAGCTTTAAGGTAAGTTAACTGACTCAGAGTGTGAAGACAGATAAGGTGTGGTTATCTGCTAAGTATATCAGCTCATCCTAAGAGAACAGGAGATAGAGACCATACAGGCCTAAACGGCTCACTGGTAACGCTGCTGATCACACAAAAATGATATCAAATGTATCAATCCACACAACACACTTAACCGATGTGGAAAAAAAAAAATCTCAGATGTTGTAAATTTGCTGAATTTGCAGTGTAGACCCCCCAATTTGGTACACTTCCATTTAGAATATTTATGTCAACATTTCTGGACATCAGGATTTTTAGATTTAAAGTATAAAACTGTTAAGTTAGCTGTTCATTGCCTTAGAAACCCTAAAAAGACAAAAAAGGGGAACACTTGATCATCACAGTATAATACAAAGTCACTAAACTAGTCATTACTTCAGTGTTATCCATCTGTCCAGTTAGAAGGCATACACACATGTGACAGACCAAGGACTGGGGATGCCGTGGCATTTGTCACACGTGGTCAATGCAAAGTTTCTTTCATCTGTGAAGAGAACAGGGTGCCAATGACGGACTTGCCAGTTCTGGAGCTCTCAGGCGAATGCCAATTGAGCTGCACTGCGCGGTGCTGTCAGGAGCTCATGCCACCCTCATTGAGTCCAAGTCTTTGTATGTTTCTGACAGTCTGGTCAGAAACATACACAAGTAGCCTGCTGGAGGTCATTTTGTAGGGCTCTGGTGCTGCTCCTGCTGTTTCTACGACCCTCTTCAGCTTGTCTTATGTAACGGCCTGTCTCCTTGTGTTTGTGGACAGACTTGTATCTCTGAGGTTTTACAGCCTTGCATTATACTGTGATGATCAAGTGCTTCCTTAATGTTTTTTTTTAGCAGCAGTCAAACTACAGTATACCTGGATACATGATCAAACTCTCTCAGCTCTCCAATACTCGTTCAAGTTGGTTGTGATCTGGCTTTTAAAACCCCAGCATACTTTACCTAGTGCCACCAGGTGCCTTTGAATAAGATAGTGACAGTCCAGATCCTTCAATAGTGCACATTTTCCTAGGTATACTTTCTTGGTGCACAACTTTTTAAAACACCTGGCAGGTAGGATGTTCAAAGCTTTAAAGAACTTGCTGTGTCTCTTGATGTTATCCTAAGATCATAGGATGAGGAGGCTACACCACTGGTTGCAGGACTACGTCTTATTTTTGAGCCCGAGGATGTGGTGGATAGAAAGATGGCAGTGGCTAAGAGCATTTGTAAGATGCCTTATGGAAAGTAATACCTGATCATGTCAAAAAGGGCAGAAGGTGGCACAATTTCTTGAATTATACAATTTATCTTTTGAATTCAACCTTTTAGATTTACAATACAACTACCGGTAAAAACTTTTTTACTACATCTGGGAAAGTTTCAGCCTCAAACCTTCAGTTTAGATTGAAAAAATAAATTCTATTTATTTCTCTGCTGGAAAAAAGTGGATTGCTCCCTACAGACAGGTTTGTTTTTTCCCCGAAGCGAAGGTATCTTGGCATTTTTTCACAAGTAATGGGTAAAAGGAGCAGTCGATCTACATTCAGACACTCATTTATGGTCATGAGTTCTGGGTAGTGATAGAAAAAAAATGAGGCTGTGGATGCAACTGAAAATATTTTCCTTTGCACAGGAGCTGGGCTCAGGCTTTCAGGTTACACTCATACCAAACTAATCGTACCACGGCAGGTCACGTTTAACCCCCAAAATTACAGTTTGTTTGACACGTGTGATTGCTCTGTGCTGTGCCCTGACCTGCTTGAAGAGGTGGGTCCAGGTGAGATTTAGTGGTCCTCACATAATAAGAGTACAAAATCTGCCCAAGAACAGTATGCAGTGTTTCATATAGCTACAGTGAAAAACGGTTTAGGTAATCAGCAAATGTTTGGTGCATGTGAGAAGACAGTGTGACACTACTTTCCCAATCAAGCCACAAAATCCTTGAAATCATGACCCTTTTTGTACTCTGCAAATGTGTTTTTCAAGTATGATATTTAAGTTTGAGTGAGCATGAGAAAGGGGATTTGAGATGCTGAGATGAACTGATGTGTACTCCGGTCCCAATTGTTAAATTCTGTGTATGCGCAGGCCAGTGAGAGAGCAGGGACTGTTGTGCTAGTGCACGCTACATGGCAGCCGTACCGAATGGAAGCACGCCCTTGGAGACGGAGTGGGAAGCTCGTACATCTGAGGGAGCTTGGAGTAGATCCACTACTCCTTCATGTTATAAGGAGCCAGCTCAGGTGGCTCATGCATTTCACAGAGAAAGCTACCCTAAGGACTTTGGGTTAGATCGAAATTCCTCCAGATACATTTTATATGTTATCTGGCCTGCGATAAACTCGGGATCCCCCAGGAGGAGTCTGGAAATGTTGCTGGGTAAAAGGAAGTCTGGGATATTCTGCTTAATGTGCTTCTATAATGATCCGACATTGGACAAGAGGAAGAAAATAAAGGACGGGTTAGTCGTAAACACAATTTTTTTTTATTTTATTTTGACCAAAATCCTTTCCTTGTTGACTGATAAGAAAAACCTCCCAACTCCAAATGATATGCTTTTAGCAGTAGGAATTTGGAGGCAACTGCTGTTTTTGCCGTAAACTCCTCACTTCCCCGAAAATACCCTCAATCCCTCAATCTTCCAAACAATTATCCCATTTGCGCAGATTGCATAGATTCAAACTATTCAAAGAGTAGACGCTCGCTTCTGTGGCTTCACAAATGTGGTGTGGGTGTGATTTGAGCACAACAGGAGAAATGGTGGAAACATGACCATGGGCTGTCACTCTTCCTGTGGAGTATTTCTTCTGAGCTCATTAGACACTATGCTAGCACCACAAAAACAGGAGCAGGGGTCTGCTGTTACCGAGACGGCTGAGAGATGGAAGAATAGATGGAGAGCGAGAACAGGGGAAGAGAGAGAGGAGACAGAGGTGGTACTGGTGGGGTCCCTCCCCCTCATACAGCACTGCGGAAAACAACAAGCACATTATAATACAACTCCCAAAACACCTTCTTTCAAAATGCAGCCTGGAGAGGAATTAACAAGTGGCTGCTTACTCTTACAATATACATCAAAGGCCTAAAAGTAAGCCGTAGCTTCAACCTTCACACCAAAGGAGAACTAAGACTTCAGAATCTAAACTACAATGAAAATACAAAATGAGTTGCATGACCTCGATTGAGATTAGTACAATGCTGAACCTTCAGTGGACGTGCAGGGGTGGATAAATGACCCGTGATTTGCTAAAATAACATGACAGATTTGAAATATTAACTGAGCACTTTCTGTTTCAAGCTATTGTCAAGACTTCTAAAAGCCGTTAAGTGGGCCCTTTTTTATAAGGAGGACGAGAAATCTTTTATTTTTTTCCCCAAAGTAATTTCTTACTGCTGAAACAGAGTAGGAGCAACAACTTCTGCCACGATGTTCTTTCTAGACGATTCAAAATCCTCTTATTCTTCAGCATCAGCAACTAAGTTGTCCTTCAAGAGGACGCATCACATCAGCTGATCCCTTGTTCTTGCTCAGTGGTCAGCAGAACTTTGCAGGCTCCGTTGAAGAAGCTTAGCACAGACTGACTCGTGTGCTTTGACTCGCTCATTATTCAAGCTGTTTGAGATTAGAGGGAGATGAATCAGCAGTGTCCATTAATTAATGTTTTGATAACTTCCCCAGTCCATTAGACTGCAGCCCCTGTACCCTAAACACTTGCAGCAATAAACAGATTAAAACTGCTCAAAAATAGTCCACATTATCTTTATTATATAAACATGGTAGGGGATTTTTAATGCACTTTTTGAGTACACTGTTATTATTATCCTAATGCTGTATTTTATAGGTTGTATATAATTTAAAGGTTACAGTTACAGCCTAACACATTCACCAGCAGAAACTATATTATCGGCTTAACTGACTCATCAGTAAATGATATTAGTGGCCTGCATTTTTGCAGGTTGCAAACAGTAAAGCATTGATACATTGGACGAACGGTGCATCGGCTTACATCTGCGGTGTTGACTGATATCGGCCTATCGACAAGTCAGGTGACATTTACCTATGGCAGCAACATGTTTATCTGTTGTGTCACATCAATCAGTTGGGGTCGCAGGGGGAGGGGTGGTGGGTGGGGGGCTGGAGTCTATCCTAGCAGATGCTGGGTGACAGAGCTGACAGGCTGCTACTCCATTGCGGGGTTAACATAGACAGACTGATAACCCTTCACACTCAGACCTACAGCCCATTTAGACTCACCAGTTAACCTATTAAGCATGTTTCTGGGGAGCCTTGCAGGAGCCTTCTTGCTGTGTGGCGACATTGTGCCGCCTTCCAGTTATTTAAAGCAATTAAATAACAGGAGGCACATTTGAAATATACTTTCCCATTTGTATAATTCCTAAATTTACTCTTACTGCCATCCCCCATAAAAAAAAAGCTTTTTATCCAGCTATAACGACTTTACATATCTTCGTTATTGCTTTCTTGTAACCAAATTAGAGGTATCCTTGCCAAACATAAATTACATTAAAAAAATAACATCATCCAGTCATTATTTATTTTAAAATGTTCCGATTTCAAAATTGGTATTTGACATAAAACTCAGTAATTGTTGCTGAGTGCAAAGATAAATAAATAACATGGGCACAACATTTAATACTAACTCAAACACCATCAGTCAAATGAAGCAATATTGTCAGCAGCGTGAACCTGAATCAAACTCAATTCTTAAGACAAGAAAATTCAAAATATTATTTTCTTTTAGTTGGAAAAGACTTGATTTCCCAAAGCTCTGGAGCAGCTGTTTAGTCAACAGCACACCGCTATCACAAGTATTCCCAGTAGGTTAAATGTGATTTATCTGACAAGGAGTTTAATAGAATAGAATCGCCCTTTATTGTTACTGTACATGTACAAAGAAATTATGGGTGCTCCACGCCAACTGTGCAGGAGTAAAAAAAATAAATAAAAATTAAAGACATCAGGAATAAATAGCAAACAGAAGAAATATATACAGTCTGGAGGAATATATACAAACTAGAGGAATATGTACAAAACAACAGAAAGGGACACAATGTGCAATTGGTTCAGTCCGAAGCGACATGACAAACATAATGAGACAAAATAGCATCCACCCTTGCTGACAGATGAGAATAAAGAACAAGTTGCATCAAGAACCATTCCAAACTTTCCAATCCATCGGAATCGTGTGCTTCCAAGAATATCAGTTCTGGATTATTTTTATAACAGCTCCCGTGCTGCAAACCCATAACGTCAAACTCATGGCACTAGAGCTTCTGTACACCTGAGTCACAACAAAGTTTTTTTTCCTGCTGTTGCACTCTGTTCAGACTCAGAGATGAAAAAAAAAGTTCATTTAACCCATGAACACCTGGTTTGTCTTCCCTCCGCAAGGAAAAAAAAAAAAATCAAAAAATTAATCATATGTGAATTGATAAAGAGTCTGCAAGCAGAATCAATAATGGAACTGGTATAGATAGATTTCTTTTTTTAATCAATATCCATTTCTTTACTTGATGGAGAGCAACTGCCAATTTCCATTAGCAATGACAAGAACACAAAGCTGTGACAGACCATATGCAGCACTCCAGCTCTATTTCAGGCTGCCCACCAGCCAAATCTACACCCACCATGTGCTCTGGGCCGGCCTCTCACAGAAAACCAAGGCACACAACCATGCTGCAGCATTTGTGAAGTACCACTGACAGCCAAGTATTCTTTCCTGCGAGGGAAAATTGCTCCAAGTTAGAGTGCGATTGGAAAGCCAGAGGCACTGCACAGGCATGTTGTGCTCTATCAGGACTGCGCTACACGGTGGGATGTGAGCTGTGCGGTGATCATCTGAGACACGCCGTGTAGTGAGTGAGAACGCCATGACTGACTGCCACTAAAGCCTAATCCATCCTGGCTCCCACTGTCTATAAGTTACAGAGATGGAAAAGCCTGATAAAAATGTTGTCTGGGGCAGCAGCATCAATGTGTCCAGGAGGAAGAATCAATTCTGTAAGTAATGTCCCACAGAGACATCCAACCCCATTTTTAACAGCCATCTGAATCTTGGCATTTATCCCCGCGGTAAACTTCCCCCTCATCTAAGACAACCTCCTTCCTACTTTATAGATGAGTTATATTGTTGACAAGTTTGTCTCCCTACTTATTTCTCCTCCACTGCATTCCTGTTTTATATCTCTTATAAACCATGTGCTGCTAAGGGCTCACACCTTTAGGACCACTAGTACTGGATTTAGGAGTACAGGTGACAAACTGAGTGGAGATCGGAGGCTGGAGGTTGACAGCAAAGTCTTTCTCTATCTATATAAACTTAGGAAGACACCTTTGCCTAGACCTAAAGGAAAAGCACAGAACATCAGTCAGTCTTTGATGTGGTGATGTAGCGTAGTCGGAAAAGAAGGATGCCCTGAGCCATACTTTTTGCCTCAACAACTGGTGACCTTGACTTCCTTCTTTGGTTTACTTCTGGTGGGAACTGCACTAGAAGTACAAACAATATTACCCACGGGATGGGGACAGCATGACTTGGATTACTTTAGGTTTAGTTTTGCAGCTTGTTTGCTCAAACTGAGCTGCTCTTCAAGCATATATACAGTGTTTGACGGAGACTAGCGCACTGCTTTGGTGTTTTTCACCCCTGCCAGACAAACAGAACTGAGTGAAATTTACTACAGCTATCTTCACCATACACAGATAAATGCACTTGATTAGCTTTACTCCCTATTAAAGCGTCAGGTTGAATAACTATGAGACCGCAAAAATAAAGAGTGTGCGCGCAAGACAGGCAGAGGACAGTGGAAAGCAAGCAGACTGTAAACTGAATTAGCCGAGCCAAATGTGACATCCTGCAGAAAGCAGCACTGTAAATACAACAGTTAAGGACAATCGTGTTATCTTACCACCAATAAACTTCAGCAGAGGAGCGCGTCTGAGCAGAGCTGGCCAACTATGTCACTAAGCCATGTCTCTACCAATAAATAATTTTTTTTTAAAAAGAATCCCCTGTACTGTTTTAAAAAAATAAAATAAAAAAATCTTGTTATCTAGACTGGAGAAGCATTCACCTGACTGGGAGGACTGGTGAGCGCTGTTGGCAGCGCTGGCAGACTACTGAAACGCTTTCCGCTAATACTCCCATTGTTCCCACCCACTCTGGCACAGCTCCCCTCCCAGCTTTGAACGTATCAAAAACTCACGGATTAAAAAGAAGAAGAAAAAAATAGCAAAACAGTAAAGCGGCTGTCAGCCGTAGGAGTTACCTTAGCAAGTCAAACACCAGTGAGGACCGAGACGGCATGCCTCCTCATCCTCCCTCCGTGCGGAGACTCCCATTCCTCCTTCTGCGGGTTTCACTTGCAACTTTACATCTAACCTGACACTGTGCGTCCTTTACTCGGTCCGGGAGATTATTTACAAGGCTACCCGCATGCACCCATCTTCACCGAAAAGTGCTCAGTTCAACTATCCCGTCTTGCTTGTCATCCTCCACCAACTTACAGCCACCATGGTTATATTTTGCCAGTTAACTTCCACCGTCGAGCCCAGTTATGTCTTCGGAGGCTTCTTCTAATAGGTTTAAGTCATTTCACGTGGTTTGTTTGCTGGCTGGAGTAGTGCTGTTTTTAATTTACACACGTACAAATTAAACAGCACGGACAGACAAAGGGGAAAATAAGCCGCTGTGTGCCAATACAATAAAGCGGTTCAGGATTGGATGAAAATTACAACAACTTGCCACTAACCCCTTTCTCCAGGAAATACGTCACGTTTAGAGCGAGTGGCTTATAGTGTGCGCTTGATGTGTATCGTCGCAGTCTCCTATAGGGACGGGGCCAGCTGTTGTGTAGCTCGCCTAAAGTCACGCTAATCCCTTTTTTCATTTGACAATAGCAGGATAAATAATAACATTCGTATCATCGTATTATTTTTACTTTTATGATGAACTAGTTAAAAGTCTAAATAAATATAAGAATGGTTAAAGTAACAACTAAAGAAATTGGATGACTGTGTCAAAATTATGCCTGTTTCAAGCTGCAACGCTGATTAGTTTATCCTCACAGGAGGAATTCCGGGACACGACTGTATACAAAACACGCATCCATGCTTTAAGGCTGGCTTGATTTGTACACCTGTGTGTGACTGCCATCTCCTGGATATGAACTGAACTTACAAAAAAAACGAACAAAACAGCACTGGAACCAGTAGAGGGGGCTATAACACAAAGCTCCCCGTTTGAGTCTGACTCGCATGGTTGCGTCTACCCCGTTACAGCCTGGTATAAGTGAAAACCAGCCCGCTTTCAGCAGCTCCAGCGTTATAACACGGACCAAAGTTATCCCGGAATAAGGACAGCACGCATGTGCCGTCAACCCGGATGTAGATATCTTAGTGCGCGTCTATTCCCCGTTTCTCCAAGTTATTACAACATTTGCTGTGAGAAAGATTTACAGATCTTAACCCCAGCTGGACAAACCTTTGCCGCCCCAAACCTGTCCAAACCGGGTTAACCATCCGTGACATGTATCGGGCTACGTGGATGTCACATGAGAGTGACAGCTCCACAGTGGTCTCATTTCGGAGCGCTGCATTTTTGATTTAAGGTGAGAGAAACTACAGTGAGTTGGTATAACCTACACTTTTACTGCATGAGTAATGCATTTAAAATCCAGCGTGTGTCGGCGTGCCTGAAGTTGGCCTGACAGAGGCCGCCTGCTCGTTTCCGCTATCATCATCCCGTGTTGCAGAAATCCTCCTCTAACTTAGACGATGGACTTCCGCGGTAGGAGGCATGAGCGAGGCAGCAACTGGACTGACCCGGAGATTGTGGAGCTGCTCCAGCTGTGGTCCGACGAGTCGGTGCAGATTGAACTGGAGAGTTCACTGCGCAACCAGCGCGTGTTTGACCGTATCGCCCACATTTTGCGTGAAAAGGGCATCTACCGCACAGGAGACCAGTGCAGGGAGAAGATTAAAAAGATGAAGCTGGAGTACCGCCGCATCAAGGACAACCACAAAATGAGGTCTTGGAAGTTTTATGATGTGATGGACAGAGTGCTGGCGAATCGGCCGGCTATTACTTACTCCTCCCTAGGCGGAGCTGTCATAGCTCAACAGGTGTTCCAGACCTCTGGGGCACCTGAGGCATACCTGCAAGGAGTGCCAGCGGGCTCTTTTGGTCCTGCTTCCTCCGGTGGGTTTCTCTTTGGCCAGCCCCCAAAAGCTGGAGATCCGCTGGAAATCAAATGTGAAGATGTGGAGGAGAGCATGCTGAACTCCGGAGAGGCACCGCCTGAGATGTACTATGGTTCTGGAGATGATCAGGAAACTGATGGGCAGTCTCTACTGGAGCCAGAAGACACCCTGAGCCGAGCCGAGAGCACACTTAATACAAGAATTTCACCTTCAGGTTGTCAGCCGATAACTATCATTATTATTATTATTATTAGTTAGAATCAGCATATGTTTATAAAATTGATAGCAGGCTAAAATCGTATTTCTCTTCTTTACATTCTCAGGTTTTAGTGACCTGAACATGACTGGCTCTGCTACAGCCACCACCTTGGCTGCTGGTGGTCCCGTGTCACACGACACATCCGACGAGCCCAGAAAGGAGGGTTCTCGTCAACAGACCTCAGTGAGACAGAGGAAGCGGCGCCGGGGTGGTAAAACATCATGGTGCCATGGGGGCGGTAGATGCGGTGGTCAGGAGAGACTGGATAAAGCCCTAGCCAGCTTCCTGAACTGGCAGCAGTCTGCAGAGGAACGTCTCCTCTCACTGGAGGAGGCGCGGCTGGAGAGAGAGCTACAGGCGGAGGAGCGCAGGGAGCAGCGGGAGGAGAGGAGGGCAGAACAAGAGCGTCAGCATGAGCTCCGCCTGTTCAGCATGCTCACGGGGGTGTTGCTCGCTGTCAGAGAGGGGACGCAAACCACAACACAAAGCGACCCCGTCACCTCACCCTTAGCTCGTTTTTCAGCTTCGCTGATAACAACGCCTGCCCCCTCTGCTCCTTCATCTTCATCCCAGCCACCTCCAGAGGCTCCCACGACAGAGTCTGTTTTTAATCAGGAGACAAAAAAGTCACAGCTCAGATCTGTCAAGGCCTGCAAAATGTCTCAGAATGCTTTGGAAACACTGAGGGGTGAGGAAGGTCCCGGCAATAGCATCTACCTGTCTGAGCGTGGTAATAGCATCCGACTCCATGAAGGTATCCTCCAGGAGGGCTACATCCAATATGGAATGGACCGGCACCATGATACAGACAACCCTGATGTGAGGGAGCACAATGTTGTAAACACCAGTCACAGATGCTTAAGCATTTATTGAAAGCTCCTTCTTTTTCCAGGGTATTATCAACATGGGGACCAGTGAGAACAAACTTTGTTATGATCTTCTTCATAAACGGGTAAGATAAATATTAGATTCAACGCAGTCTATAATGATATGTGTATAGCCATTTACTTGTTATTACTTATTATTATGAATTATTCTGCCTGCTCTTTGACAAAAAAAAAATCCCATTTCCTTTTCTGCTACAGCTGACCAAGCCTGACATGCTGCACATCAACCCATCCTTGTTGCAGTATTCAGACTGGAGGGGGCACGCTTTGTAAGACACTTAAATGCACATTTATTTTTAATCTTTTCTTAATGAGGATCACATTTGTTATGTGACTCATGGTGAAGTTACATTTTTAACAACAACCTTTCACTGTGCACATTAACCCCATGACCTTTCCGTCTCGCTCTTTCTCAGCCTCAGGGTGGCAGTTGCAAAATTCCTGACTCGCTACTGTTGTTCTCCAAACCCATTAAAAGCTGACAACGTGGGTATTGCTTTTATTATTGAAATAGTATGCACTGTAAATAATATATGAAATGTGTTTAAGACGGCAGCCACAGCCAGTTGAATATGTAAAAACCTTAGTGCGTTAAGGGAATCATATTAATAACAAAGGTAAAACTGGAACACCTTTTTATTAATCACTCACCTTGCAGTAAGCACAATCCTGAGGACTTTATACTCTTTCCTGCACAATGCCACGGAGCTATATTGCACAACTCCTATATAATGACTCCATAAATGTTATTGACCCTTAAGATAATAATATTTGACACACAGTATACAGGATAAAGGGTAGAAGATGTAATAAATCCCCAGGTTGTGTAAATAAAGTCCTCATCTTGTGACTCATAGCGATGTCCAGCAAATAACATAATTACTGACAAATAAGCCTTTATTCCACTTTTATACTAATGCTCTGGATTATAGCCTCTCATTTTTATCAAAAATGAAGGATATTGAGCTGAATGCTTTATTTCACTAATGATCAAAAAATGTCAAACACTACAATTGAACTGACAGCAGTTCTGGGTTCACCAACTTAATTTGCACAGGAATGAATAGCAGGTTTAGTAGGTGGATTAATTTAAAGCACATTTATCAGGACTCGTGCCATAATTGGGTCTTTCATAACACAGTGGATGCCTGTGTTTGTCCAGGTTGTGGTGATGAATGGCTGTGGTTCCCTCTTCTCATGTGTTGCTGCAGTCATTTGTGATCCTAAAGGTAGGTTCAGATATGCTTTGACGTACAATTCATTTAATGCATCCATATCTGTACCGTATGAATAAAAATGAGTGCGCGGTAGAGAGGAAGTCGAGTCCGCGTTCCTCTTTTGCTTGTTTAACAGATAATTGGAAGGATTACGCAGACTTATTTTAAAGAAAACACCCAGCCACATAAATTGCGCATTCTGTTTACCTCTGCTGGCGAAGCTTCATTTTAAGCAGCGCAGTAAATTGTTTTGCTCAGTCACAACGTTAAAAAAAAATCATGAGCCTCAGAGTCAGCTGGTATTTACCTATTTACTGCCTACCTGAATCACTAAGGCAGAGTGAGTCAGTCATTAGTGGGATGTTTTTGAAATCAGCAGATGCTTTTCGTTGGTGATTTTGGTTCCATGTTAGCAAAGGCAATGACCAGTAACAACTCAAAATAGTACCAGATATGGCTCAGTTAGCATTTGCTGTGCAGTATATACACCCATGAAAATACAATATGATACAGATTATATGTGCACATTTAGTTATTTGTATACTAAAATGAAAAGTGAGATAATAAAAAAGTGCATATTTTAACCTGTTTTGTGTGTTTTGCATCCCGTAGATGCCATCCTTATTCCGACTCCTTTCTACGGCGTCATCACTGAAGATCTTCATCTGTATAGTGATGTAAAACTCTTCCATGTTCCCCTTGATTGTGAGGTAGGAAGGCACAGCCCGAGTTGCTTGCAGCATTTTGCATTTGAAATGGATGTTTTTGTGCACACTGGAATGTAATGGCCCCTATTCAGCTGGGCTGCTTTTTCTTTTGTTTTTAAAGGCTGATGGGAAAGATAACCGACCCTTCCGCCTCACTGTACGGAAACTAGAAGAAGGTCTGCAAAGAGCTAAGGAAGAGGTAACGTGTGAAGGCATGTTGGTTTGAAACAGTAATATTTAAATGTTAAAAGAAAGACAAAATTACTCGAGCAAAATTCTCAGCGTAGATAAACACCTTGGATGCTTTGTTCTTCTCAGAGACTTTTTTTTTCAGTTTATCTGTAAAGACCGTGAAGGTACAGTGTAGCAGTTCCTGTTTACTTCCAGTTGAACCTGCCATTTCTTTAAGGGGTTGACAATTCGCGGCGTTATCCTGATGAACCCCCACAACCCTCTGGCTGAAATCTACAGCCTGAAGGAAATGATTACCTTCCTGGAGTTTGCCAAAAGGTATGTTTGCCTCACTGTTATCTCACACTGCGGCCTAACGCTGTAATCCTCTTGCTCTACATTTCTGTGGTTCCTTTAAGCGCTTTGCCAAGTCACTGCATATAGTTCCTACTGTGATCTGTTTTATTTTATGACGGAGAGCTCTGTCCCGTGTGTGGAATATCAAACGTTCTTGACGGAGTTTTACGACCTCTCTTAATCACCAGCATATTGTCAAGTGCAGCCATGTGCCAAAGAGACTCCTGCAACATCTATTGTTTTCTAAATGATCTTGCCAGAGTAATTCCCTGCACAGACCCTTCCAGGCACTGAGCTGTTGTAACCATAAACCACAGTGCTTTTACAGTGACACTGGGCGTTGAAGGAACTGTTTTACATTGATGTTGCATTTTCCTTGTCTTAAATATCCATTAAGAATATAAAACCAGGTCTTATTATTGCTGCACTGAAAATATGTATATATTTATGTTATCTTCCTGTCTCCTTTCCTGCTTTAGAAATGCTCTCCATGCCATTGTAGATGAAGTGTACATGCTGACAGTGTTTGATGAATCTGTCACCTTTCAGAGTGTCCTCAGTGCAGACAGGTACTGCGTGAACCTAACCTCCGCATGATTAGTCTGTTAGACCTTGAATCATCATAACTGCTGCTGAAGACATCCACTTATCTCATAATGATGTGCCCTTATTTCAGTTTGCCCGATCCACAGAGGACGCATATAATGTGGGGAATGAGCAAGGTATGTGCTGTACAGAGGCCTGGAAGTGGAAAACTGTGAGACTTTCAATAACCGTATACATTGCTTTCACAGTTCATTATTTTTCATTGACTTTGTCATGTCCTTTCTAGGACTTTGCAATGGCAGGAATCAGAATAGGCACTTTATATACTGAGAACAGAGACCTCGTGGAGGCTTTGGCCAAATTGGGCTCTTTTCATGGTGTCTCTGGGACTACCCAGCACCAGGTTGCACAACTGCTTCAGGATAAAGGTAAGAGCTGAGCTTTTTGTGTTCTTTTGCAGTCACACTGCTGTTGTAACATCAGATTTATCAGAAAAACCACTTGGAAAATAATCCTAACATGAGCACAATTTGGACAAAATTATCCGGCACGCTTTACACAAAACAAGCATTTTGTGTATAGCGGAATTTATATTCATAAATGCAAATTACTTTTGATGCAAGCATTTTAACAATTCCACTGTTCTACCTTGTGCGTTCCATGCTTTCAAGAAACACGAGCCTCCCTTTTTTGCTTTCTCTGATATGACAAGCACAGCATGGGGCCTCTGCTGCAGAAAGACTTGTAACATTTAATTTACACTTGCCGACTGTCACTTGGCATTCTCGTGTTGTAGAGTGGATCAATGAGGAATTTTTGCCTGAGAACAGACGCAGGCTGAAAGCTGCGTGCAGCTACTTGACTGGAGAGCTGCTCAGTATGGGCATCCCGTTTCTAGACAGGCCTGCGACACTGTATGTCTGGGCTGACCTTAGAAAGGTAACAAGACCAAAGTCGAATTGAAATGGCTTGCATATGAACGCAACATTCTTCTCATTCTTTTGAGATATATATTCTTTAGGTTTGATTTGTCACTTCTGTTTTGGTAGTATCTCCAAGAGTCATCGTTTGAGGAGGAGCTGTCTCTGTGGAAATGTTTCCTCAGGCACAAGGTGCTGCTGAGTTGTGGCCAAGCGTTCTGCTGTTCAGTGCCCGGGTGGTTCCGCATCGTCTTTGCAGACCAACAGCACCACCTTCAGCTTGGTCAGTACCAACAACACTCGTAGTCTCTCTTGGCCAGGCTGTTTATGCCCTCTCAGCCGTTAAAAAAAAAATGGTAAATGGCCTGTATTTGTATAGCGCTTTACTTGGTCCTAAGGACCCCAAAGCGCTTTACACTATACACAATCATCCACCCATTCACACACAGCCGTTCACCTACTCTCTGTTTTAGGAAGAGCAGTGAGCCATTAACATTGGACCAGATTTGTTGGTCCAAAGAAGCAGTGAAAAACAAAACTATTGTACAGCTATGTTGTTCACAGTGCAAATGGATAATGACACAAGAATACTAGAAAAGCAACCCAAGAGTCTTTCAAAGAAAAGAAGAAATGAGATTGAAAGAAATGGGATGTTCTTCAATGGCCAAGTCAGTGATCTAAAATCAGTTCCTTAATATAAAGCTGAAAGCAAAACAGCCGCAAACAAGCAGCTCTTTTCAGTGGACTCTGGTTCTAAGGTACGATTAGCTGTTATTGCATTGAGGGAGGGAGAGTAAAGGTCATATCCTTTAAATTTTACCACAAATTTCCTGCCCAAGTCCTTTGCTATCCTTGGTCTATTATGAAAAACTGAAAAAGAATAGTTAAACACATGAAAATTGCTCCTCATTCTTGCTCAACATTTATAAAAATGAGGATAAAAATCTTAATTCATTCATTTTCCTCATAGCTATTTTTGAGATAGTGTATGCAGAAAGTTCTTGGCTTGATGTTAACCTCTCCGATTCCAAAAGAAGAAGACTGAGTAGTCTGTAGTGACCTAATCGGTTGATTTAAAAAAAAAACCAAACCCAAAAAACATCCTTTAGTTTAGCATTCTAGTACAGCGATATCTTTCAAATTATAATAGTAAAGGCTTTAATTGTTAATATTTAATTGTTTCTGTAGTTTTTAAATCTACCATAGTTATACTTTGTTTATATGCTATTATTTTAAAGTTTACAGCTTTCTGGATTAAATATGTAGAATGCTTTGTCACCCTGTGCTTATACTAGACAGTGATTAGCACATATTTGTGATATAATTTATTCATTCAAAGGTTTATGTTGTACTGACTTATTTTGTCACTTTGTTTTGTGGTTTTTCAGGCCTTAAGCGAATTAGAGAGGCTTTAAAAGAAACTGAAGCAAAAATGCGAGTCCCGGACATCAAACAAACCAGTGAGGAGAGCCAAAAGCCAGTAAAAAAGGACAATGCAGGTTCAGACAATGCTGCTACTGTCAATCCAAAAACCTTACCCGAGAACAATTCATCAGATCAGCTGAAGGAGAGGGATAGCCCTGTTCCTGACACAGGCTCGCTGGCCACTGAAGACTGCCAAGCCTCTAAGCCCACAGAGAGTCTTGACACGCTGATCGGTACTCTCAGGCATCAGATCCGTTCCTCTGATTGGCTGGAGAGAAGCACTCCAGAGCTGTCTGCTGGGGAGGACCCAGAAATTTTTGATGTGTTCAAGGTCCTGCTGCAAAGAGCCAGAAAGTAAGCTTAGGATTAAACAGGCACGAATGTAGCTGCCAAATTTCAAGAGGCAGTACTTAAGCATCCCTCTTGCTTCCTGTGTTTATGGTGAAAAGCTTGACACAAACACCTGACACAAGGTCAGCTCTGATGTCTGTTTTTGAGGAATGAAATAGCTGAGACCAGGTTAAAGAGAAGTAAAGAAAAAACCCGGCCTGGCATTAAGAACAGGACGGAGTACTTTTCTGTATGCGTCTTGAGGCCTTATTGTTAAGCTGAGAAGTGGATTTATTTGCTGATATTCTAAGTGGATGCCAAATAGAACAACCAAAAATCAGACGTGTCCTAACATCAAACACTACAAGTCTCTTTTCTTATGAATTGTAAATGTTTCTGATTTTCATCTTACGCGGTTTATTTTGTCAAAATGAATTGTACTTGCTGTAAAGTTAATAGTCCACAAATAAATACAGGACGTATTATTTATTTTCTTGACTGTTATTCATTTAGAGTAAGTAGCCTTTAACTGGAGATGTGTTATTTTGTGTGCTCTTTGTTTGTTTCAGTGTGACATTATCTTTTGTTCTTTGGCATGGGTGGGCTGTGGGCTCTGTTCCGCTGCTGCAAAGGAAAGTGAAGGTGGTGAGAGTAGAGTGACGAACAGGGGGAGATATCTGATGCTGAAGACGCTATTGGCTGACAACACTTTGTAGCCCACTGTCTGTGACAGCGAGTGGGATTTCCTTAACCGTTTCGTGATGTGTAATGACCCGACGACACCCCCCACACACTTTCTACATGACAAGGGTCTGATTTGTTTATTGCAGTCGAACATAATTGCTCAACTGTTAAGGGACTTGTAGATCGAGCTTTTCGAACCTATTCAACTCTGTTTGCTTTTAGACACATAAACTTCTGCTTCCTCAAATACTGAATGGCTGTTGCTGGAGCTTTCACTTTCTCTATAGAGCGATTCGGCAAGTCACAGTGGAGAATTCAAGGGGAAATTTCAGCCCTGATGGGTGGGAGTTTCCACTGCGACGGTGGAGTTACAGTGAGGGTTTGATCTGTTGTGGTTGTAAGCATATTATCTTATATGTCAAATGAGTGTTGGAAGTGTTTGTACAGTAGTTTTGGCACAGCACTACTTTTACACTTTCTTCTACTTTTCGGCAAACTCAAATCAGAGTTTAACCTCACAGCTTGGTTCCTGACAGCTTTTTTCCCTTCAACAACAACAACAAAGGTAAGCCAGGGCTTTTATATTTGTAAAGCTCATTTAAATAATCTAAATGCCAAGGTTACTTTTAAGACAGATTATCCCTCTGTCGCTGAACTTCAGCACATCCTAATTACACTCTTGTTTATCCTCGCCCCTGTCTCTTTTAGCGGTGTCAAAATGAAGTTTCTTGAGCTGGATGACTCGATCGGTCGCTTCAGGTTTTCACAGTCCTGTTTGGGATTAGTGGGGTGCCTGTGTGTGTGCTATGCAGTCTGGACACCTTACTGGGTGAAGGACAGGGGACTGTGGACGGAGTGGAACGCCACTGAAAGCGACCAGACGAATCCTAAAGATGATATTGGCATCAACGGTGAGCCAAACGCTTCTCTGACACCACTCTGCAGTCAACAAATCTCGTATCTGTCTTAAGCTTTCACTCTGTGTTAGGTTAAAGGTTTGACTGACTAAAATGTGTTAGGAAAGGCAGCATATTTAATGAGACTTAAGCACATCTTTGCTGTGCTGTTTTGATAAGACTGCTTCTGCTTGCTTCAGCCTTAGGAGAATTTATTTTTCTCAAGAGAGGATCAATATCAAAAGGGAGATTTGACAAAACGCTGAGTTACAGAAGAGATTCTCTGCAGCAGTAAACAAGTTTGAGCTTGCTTCTGTCCGGGTGAATTGCATTCTTTGTTAAGGCTCAGTTCTGTACTGAATGTGCTTGCGAAATCTTTAGTGAGCTAAAACCCGGTCTTTATCATTCAAATCTCATTTCGTGTCATAAACTGACATAAACTGAGTTTATGCTCTTAACAATTAATCTAATATTGTATAAGTCCTCTGCTCTCATACACAAAGAAGGAAAGCAAATGAGAAGGGACTCAAGATAGTTGTTGTCTTTTTGCTTGACAATATATAAAAAAATAACAGTAATAATGGTGATTAGAAATGATTAATGATACAACGAAAAAATATCAGTTATGACAACAACAAAAAGTCTTTTCCTCATGCTGAGAAGAAACTCCAATGAATGAGTGATCAATATTAAGATTATTAAGAAGTACCACAAAATTATTAATTTACTAAAAAGATAAAAATATAGTAAATAGCTGTTAACTGCAATAGTTCAAAGTTGACTTAAAGAGATATATTATGCTGTGTCTGTTCTAAAATTAAAAAGAACGATACTGAATATTGAGTTTCAGGTAAGGAGATAAACATATAAAGGTTATCCCTGAACACTTGGTTTCCTACAGTTTTCATCAGTGACATTAGCTAATGACATCATTTATACATCTGCTCCTGGCCGAAACCTTGTTTCTTCTCAGGAAATATTTGTACACGTTCTCGTCAAGCATCAAATCATCTGCCGGAGTAGCAGAATAATAGTCATTTGATGTACTTCATTTAAAAACCAACAGTGCTGGGAAATACAGTCATTTGGCAACAGCACAATATCATTTTTCTAGGTACTCTTTTAGCGCATCCCACATGTCTCCCCTGGGGGTATTTCTAGAAAATAAAAGTATATAAGGCTTGTGACAAATTTGTGACACTTGGCCAGACAGAAGAAAGTAGACATTTAAGAAACAGGGTTTTTTTTTTTTAAAAAAAAAGCCCAGAGCTAATAGGTTATTACCTTTTTCCAGTGGACTCTTCAAGTGCTGCAAAACAGCTGGTATTAAATAAATAAGGACTTAATTGAATAGTGAAGTATGGACAGTTACTCTGGTGGAGTGCCAGAATAAAAGTGTAGAGGTGGAAAACAGCATAATCCTGTTTTCCAAACATTTAATCCTAAGTGCACTCACAGATCATTCTCTAGCAAAGGCATTCGAGGATAAAATAAGGGATATATTGTGGGAAATTTGACATTGTGTAGTTTTTATCATGCTCGTAGTGGAAATGAATGTGTAAAAATGAATATAAGTGTAGTTACCCATTCTAATTTTTGTCTGTTGTTTTGTGTCCTGCAGCTCTGGAAGCAGAGAGGGTCTTTGGAGTTCTCTCCTTCCTGATGGCCGTGAGCACGGCTGCTCTGTGTCTGGTGTTTGCCCTCTGCTGGACATCCCAGACGGTGCGCTCCTACTCAAACACTCGCGCTCTCCTCATTGTACAAAAGGCGCTCTACCCCACTACCCTGCTGCTGTTCACCATGGCCCCCACAGGTGTGTAACATATATTCATTTCCTATGACATCCACATATGTAAACACGGTGTTTCTTGGATTTCTGTTATTCTGTTTCTCCATTTCCAACTACCCTCCAAATGGCCTTTTGGTTTATGTCATTCATGTCAAGCTCTCACCTACAGAAGTTGTTTCATGTACTAGTCATTTATGTACCCCGCTGGGGAGCGCACAGAGACTTTATTTTCTTTGGAATTGCAGTTCAATATCATGCAAAGTCTTTCCTAAAGCTCCAGGCATGTAATAATTGTGCTTAATACCTTTTTTCTTTTAGCGGTAATCATACTAGAGTTGACTCATTTTCACCATCTGTCTACAGGTTTCTTCTTCCTCCTGAGCTGGTCTTTTTTCACATATCAGCACCGTGAAGAAATCCGTCAGGACTTTTCCAGTCTTGGCTCCTCCTATTGGCTGGGGGCTTTAGGTTGGACCCTGCTGCTCGTCGTGGAGCCGATCGTCTTTATCGTTGAACAGGCTGTCGTGCCAGACATCCTACCTGACTTGGAGAATGCTGTGGAGCCATGGCGGATTTCCTCTCCATCTGAGGCCGACGAACAATCTTTTAGTCAAAGTTCTCATCCTTTTAACCCCAAAAGCAACAAGGGTGTGATGAAATATATGTCTGAATTTTGAATGGAGTTCAGAAACAAAAAGGACACGAATATGAATATGACGCTAAAGGAGTCAGTTTACACATTATTGCACACAAACTCAGCTAACTGTGCACTGAAAGAATCCTGAAGTCAGAAGAACTGAAGTTTCCTGCTGGGCTTACTGTGGAAATCATTTTCTGGTTTGTTGACTGGTTCACTGGTTTGTTGATTGAAATGAAACCACAACACACTAAGGACTAATAACATACCAACTAGTGAAATACACAACTAATGATAGGTTTGCGCCTCAGCCAGGATCAGGTCCAGGTATAAAGGGCTCTGAGTTCAATCTACGTAAACAAGACATTCAGTTAGTACATTTATCTAAATAGTGCTGCTGCGATATATCTTACCTGAAGTCATTGTTATGGCCATGTGACACTTCAAATAGTAATTGTCATGTAAAAGATGATAGGTACTGATTAATGTTGACAGATTTACACATTACAAGCATTTTTGGTCTGTTACATATGTTTTTCTGTTTTTTGGAGATTTAACTTGGGTTTATTTATAAACAGATGAGTAGTTCTCAGATATATTCGTGAGCCCAGACTATAATTTCAACTACAGCATTGTTTTAATGCAGAGCTCCATGAGGGCCTGAAGATCATGGCCATTCAGTACTTGTTTTCAGCCGTGTCCCTTATGCACATTTCTTTTAATAGTAGATTGCACTGTAGTTAAGGAAATTCCCACTTGCAAATTCTTTGCAATTTTTACAGTAAGAAACATTGGTGCGCATCAACAGAATTCCAACTATTGTCAGCCAGCTGTCATTTGGCAGGACGTGGGGTACATCTTTGAGTGGCTGCCAGTCCGTTGTAGGACTAACAAGAAACAATGTTCTTGAACGGTCTGCCTGCACTACCTTTCACACTGGTGGACTCTTCTCCTTTAGACTTTTGAAACACTCTCTTTTCTTTTCTTTTTTTATACCAAGTCTTTATTAATTGTGAATTTTGTTACTTTGTTGTTTTTTGTTGTTGTTGCCCATTTTGTATTTTTTTTTAATGTTATCAAAAAACAATAAAACTTCTCGGTATAACACGTATCTTGTCTTTAAGTTATTTTCAGTAAATACAAGTTTTCATTTAGTTGCAAATTATTCGATTCTGTTTTATTTACACGTAGCAGCTTACATGTTTTTTTTTTTAAGTTAAATAGCAGTTGTGTGTGTGTATACATTCCTGTGTATACCATAGAAAAGAGCAACAAAAAAGATCTAGGCACATATCCAAACTTTTTTTGTACTGTAACTGTTCAACAAAACTTCGTCTGCCTGTGGTAGACTCTAGCTTTTATCCTGACTAAGCAACCCTCAGCAACTCACAGTTTAAAAAGCGTTGTTCCTTTTAGAAAAGTATCTGGATGTTTTTAAGGGAAGCAGAAGCTTGTGTGGTTGAGCGCTATGGTTCTTTGTTTGGACAGTTGCCCACCAGCCCGTGGGTCTTGAATGTGTAGTGAAGCAGAGTTCTTCCCTTGCAAGTCCTACATCTGCTTCCTTTTTTGAAAAACTCTTTCATTTCTTGCATGCAGCTGCTGGTTCTGCAGAACATTTGGGGCACCAGACAGCAAACTGCCTCCCAAGTCGTTATTTACTTTCTTTCACACCTTCCCAAGAGGAAAGGAAGCGCTCAGATGCTGGACTGCTCATGTTTATGTTCTCAACCTGCCAAAGTGGGGGAGAATTAAGTGGCTCTGGCTTTGTTAATTGGGCGTTAATCAGGTGTTGCTCTAATTAAAAGGCAGTTCCGCCCTGTTGGGCCCTGGTAATGAGTTTGTTATTAAATCCAAAGAGGATTTTTGTCTCTTTTTCAATTTACCAACAGGGTAGTGGTTAATTGCTGTGTAAATGAGGGGAATGTCCTTGAAGGTCGCGTTGCATCAGCGTGCGATCCATGAACAGAATTGTTCCAAAGAGCTTCCTCATTCTATCTTCAAATTATTTAAATTCACTACAACCTCTTGTATCCAGCTGTGCCTCTCTTGATTCAGTTGCTATTTTTGAAAGAACATTTTTTTAAACATTATTTGTTAAAATGAGAGACTTAGTAACCCATTTTCCTTTGTAAATAAAAGCACTTCTGAAGTTGATTTTCTTTTAATCTTAAGTTGCTTTTATTTCCCTTCAGTAGATGCTGTCTGGGCACTTGAAAGAATACAGTCTTTCATGGCTGCCAGTGTCTCATAAACAAACCCTAGCCTTTTCACCTTCCACCACTACAAATGCTGCTCTTTTACCCTCCTGAAAGCATCAGACTAAAGGTTGCGAATGCCTTCAGAGAAAGGCAGGACAAATCAATATGGAGATAGAAAGAAAGAGATAGTGAGACAGTTAGGCACAAAGTAAGAAATGACAGATGAATGGCAGAAGATGTTACATACAGATAGACAGGTGGCCAGATAGTCACAGAAAGATTGCGGGTGTTGATTGTTGAAGGGCATCTGCTATAGAGACATCAATCAGAAGATGGCACCAAGATTGAGTGTTTCCTGCCTGTGGCTGGCAGCATGTGTACAACATAACCTGGGCTAAACCACTGCTCTTCATATCAATTAGAGTCCAATTATACAGCCATGTCCTACTAATTATGCTGCACCGCCACTATGCCAATCCTCAGCATAAAGTATGTGTTTCTCCATGCTGTGTGCCTGTGCTTGTGTTCATTGAGATAAATAAATATCGTCACAGAGTGCCAAGGCGCGCATTCTTAATCTGATTTTCAGAGCTATAAGTTTGAATTTTGCAGAGGAAGGAAAAAAACAAACAAAAAAAAAACCCCAAGAGAGCAAGAATTGCCAAAAACTGTTATTTTCTCTTGTACCTTTTGGTGGTGCTGGTGTAACACCTATCGTTTTGACTTTTGCAAAGAATTCTGGTGAAATGGGGGAGACACTGCTTTCATTTGATGAGTAATGTAATCACAAAAAGTCTGTGCATGTCTGCATGTGTGTGTGTGTGTTTGATTTTGATTTGCAAGGTATACAAAGTGTGATTAATATTCTCAAGCATATTTTGCAGGGTTTTGAGCCAGAATGTGCCGGACTACTTAATAAGTCAAGTTTTATTTGGCCCGATCTGGGAGCGTGGTGAATTATGAAATAAAGCTAGGACTCCATGCTTTTTGCAGTTTTATTTCTCCGTGGTTTGCATAATTCAGTCAGAACATTTGTAACTTTCCTGACAGGTTAATGCTGTTGGGTTCAAAGTGAAGACACTGAGGAAATACACAGAAAGACAAGACAGCAGGGAGAAACAGACATAAAGATCAGAGGAGGCGAGAACAAAGGGGGAGAGAGGATTTGAGGTGTCACAAAATAGTTTCACACTGTCCTTGTATTCTGTGCGTGTCGTGTAGTGTCAGATTTAATGAACTTTGCACCTTTCTCTCCATCCCTCACCACCGCGCTCTTGCTATAGCTCTAAATCTGAGTTTGACCACTGCAGTGCTGTGCCCTCTACTGCATTGTCATCAGTATAAGTGGACAGTCTTTGAAAATGGAAAAGTCAGGAAATTTGATGTCTGCAGTCCTACAATCTCATAGTAAAGCAGGGAGCGAGTGGGAGTGAGAAAGAGAGAGGGTGCATGAGAGTGCACCTTGTGTCCTTCAGTTATTTTTCTCGCAGCCGCTCAGTACGTCTTGCCTGCAGAATCTGCAATGAGACATTGCTCTTTGTGACTGGACCAGACCACCTGGTTACAAGAAGACATACACACTAGCAGAGCTTAGAAAAGGGAAAAAGGGAGTTTCTTGATCATTCTGTGATCACTGAATTTAAGTGCAAGATGTGTGTTTGGGGTTTTCTTTTTGTATTGTCAGACTCTTTCTGCTTTCTCTGCCACCAAGTTTGCTTTTGTGTCTTTGAGTTTGGACTTGTGATGTCTGTGGGCTTACCCCTTTTGCCCAGCGGTACCCTTGTTCGTAAGTGGTGTCGCTTTGGACATTTCGGTCTAGACAATAAAGCCGTAGTCACATTCTCGTCACTCTAGTCATCCCTGGCCAGCTGTATCCTCTCTCTTCTCTTATCTGTATGTGACCAAGGAAATTAAATTACAAATATAATCACTTGGCTCCAGTTTCTTTAACAGTGTGTTTCTGCTTTGCATATAGAGTGAGCTTGCACACTCTATATGCTTGCGCACTCTATATTCTATCAGCCTCCAGGAGACGTTGTGTGAAGTTACTTACTGGCCTATTTACGATAATGGGCTCTGCTCTACTTGGGAGTCACACACCTTTTCACAATGACAATGAATGGCATGAGGTGGTAAAGGAGGTAGAGGAATGTAAGACATGGAAACCTTGTTGCTTTAATCTTTGCAAAAATTATTGTGCATAATTACAAGTCTAAAAGGCAGGCAGCGATGATAAAATAGACAAAAAAGCTCACTATCTTGACACCTCATGGATTTTAATGCAGTATATGGAGCAATAACAAGAAAAAGCTGTCATGAACTTTACTTTTAACCTAGCAAATAATGTGCTATTAACCCATTTAATCCAGAATTTTTCAAAATTTTTCAGTGACAGTTTTTTTTATTAAATGGAAAAGTAGGTGAAAAAGTGTAAATAATGTTTCAGCAGTGAGACTCGAGTGTGGGGATTAATATATTTAAACTAGAACACTATGACAACCCCTCAAACTCAAACTCAAACTCAAAAATTTAAATTTATTTTTTAGTCCTGATATGAATACTGAGACAAAACAAGAAAAAACACAAAAAGCATTATTACATTTTAGTACTGAACATAAATATTGGTGGTGGATGGAGGATGCTGGACAGGCTTGGCATGGTGAAACACACAGTAAGGGTCCACTGATAACATCTAGCAGATGCACAACTTTGAAACATTCCAAGGAATGCTGGGAACATTAATGGACCATGAGCCATACATCTACTGATGTACAAAGTTACAGTTGTAAAGCGGTTAAACTGTTAGCAGTCGGACGTACCGCCCACGGGACATTGGATGGTTTAGGGGACTAATAGGACTGCTAAGGGGTTAATGGCAGTCATGGCAATAGCATGGCAACCGGATGCTGGACGCCAGAGATGAAGGGAGCTGTCAAGCTTGAGAAGGAGTCCTATCGAGACTGAATAGCTTGAGGGAATTGGGAAGTAGCTGACAAATACAGAATGCAAATCTGACAATAACTGAAGCAAAACTTGTGTGGGAAGAGTTTGGTGAGGCCATGGAGTGGCCCTTAGTTGGCTTTAAGGTAATTCTACCAAACCATATAGCAACACAGAAAGGCATGTCTTCCAATTTCAGGGACATCACACTCCTCAGCTTGTTCAATAAGGTCTACGCGAGGGTGCTGGAGAGGTTTGTTATTTGAACCTTGGGTTCAGGAGCAAATGTGTGGACACATCTTAGTCACAGAACACTGGATGAACTCTATATCTTATCAACAATATTTGAGAGTGTTTGAGAGTTTTCTCAAACAGTCTACATGTAACTTGTGGATTTAAAGCAAGGAATTTGAACATGTCTCCTGGGGTGTCCAGGGCAGTGCTTCAGGTGGATGAAGTTTCAGGAAGGGTGTTGGTGTATCCAGTGCTCATAAGCCCCCATAAACCATGTACAAGTTTGGTTCACATTTCTGACTATAAGTCAGACTTGGTTGCTGGACTCAGTCAGAACTGCCTTTTGTCACCATTTCTGTTCATGGTTTTTATGGACAGATTTTCTAGGTGCAGGTTGCAGGTGCAGAAGGTTCAGCAGTTTCAGGGTTTCACCTCTGCTTTTTGCAGACGATGTACTTCTGCTTGCTTCGCTGACCAAAGACTTCTAGTTTGCACTAAGGTGTTTTGCAGCTGAGTGTGAAGTGGCTGGGATGGAAATTAATACCTTCAAGTGTGAGACCACAGTTCTCTGGTAGAAAAGGGTGGAGTGCCCCACTCCAGGTTGCGAACAAGCTGTTGTCTCAAGTGGAGGATTTTAAGTATCTCGGGGGCTACCTGCAGCTTTTGTGGTTGGTCCCTATGGTAGATAGAGGCTTTTGGCACTTCATCACTTACAGTGGAGAGGGATGGGGGAGAAGGTGTGGGGAGGGGGACGTCAACGTCACTGATAATGTCGTTCCTGTCATGATCTTTTCACACGAATTTGGCATATGCATTCAACAGCCTGGTTGGCAAATAGCCTGTCTCCCCTTCATACTCCATATTTGACCCAACACTATCACAATCGCTGTCCTTGGTGATTGTGATAGTAAGAAAAAGAATGATCAGTCTGTTTAAGTGTGTGTAGGGTGTGCTACATTATCCTGCCGGCCACTAATGATAGCCAATAAGATGTTTAGTCATTCTACAACCACACAGAACAAAGCCAAACATGATGTGCACAAAAACAAATGGTCCCATCTTTATGTAAGGTACTCTAATAAACTTTTGCTTTGGGGGCTTTGATGGAGACATCTTTTTCTCATCGTTCAGACGGTGAATAAACAACTCTGGTCGTGGGAGAATTTATGCTAAACATGTGACACTGCATATATTTCACGGAGACACTTTATTATTTCAATATTTGCTTAAAATGCATCAGTGCATAATTCAGAAACATCTTTACGACTTTTTAACTGCTTAAGTGTTTTTCTGGGTCACTATTGTTGATAACCTGTTTAGCCATTCTGTGACCACACTGAACGAAGATGAATCACTGCAACTATAAACATCAGTACTAGATTTGATGTGTACCAAAACAAATGCCCCTATCTTTATGTTAACATACTTTAATAAAGTTTTGTTTGGTGGCTTTGATGGAGATATTTTCCTTTCGTGGCACTGTCAGGGAATAAACATTTATTATTTCAATATTTGCTTAAAAAGTGTTGATGCATAATTCAGACACAATTTTTAAAACTTTCCAAGTGCTGAGGTTTTTTGGGGGTCGCTATTGTGACCGATGGGATTAGTGTCTGCTTGTCAGTTTTCTGCCCACCCAACATTTTTGCTAGAATAAAAATACCTGGTTTGCCATAAAAATTTTAGACAGTCAAAGCCCACAGATTCCTTACATTAGTGATGCCCTGACTTGCTCTCTAGAGAGAGCATGTGGAAGTTTTCACACTTATAGATCTGAGTATCTCATCAGCTACACATTTGAACACATATTCCACAGATATGGATCATTTCTCTCCATATCTGCATACTGGAACTATTACACAGCATGGCTTCATAGTGGCAGAGTGTCCAGACTTTTCACCAGTTAAAAACATTTGGTGCATCATGACACAAAAAACATGACAAAGATGACCCAGGACTGTTGAACAGCTAAAATCGTCAGACAACAATGTGACGATATTTCCTCTCCCAAACGCCCCACGAATGGTCTCCTCAGTTCCCAGGTGCTTGCACATAAAAGAAGATGAGAGAGTGGTAAACATAGCCCTGTCCCAGCTATTCTGAGATGTGTTTCTGGCGTCAAAATTATAATTATTTTTAAATAAAATGGTACATTTTCTCAGTTTAACTGTTTTATATGAAACGTTTAATATAAGAAATATGAATATTATTGCATTCTATTGTTATTTACATTTTACACAGAGCCCCAGCATTTTTCAAAATGGGGCTGTGTACAGTATGTTTCACCATAATAGATGTGCTATCATTACGAAACACTCCACCTATCAGTGATGAGGATTATTCATAAGCATCTAAACTGTCGGTTTTTAATCTCCGCAAGTTAAGCATGACGTTAATGTTGAAGCTATTTATGAATGAGGGAGTAACTTCTGAGACAGCATTGTTCATTAAATCATTCAGTCATCATCCTGCATTATTTCCTGGTGGCAGCTGCCACCGTGTAGATGGCCTCTTCTTCAGCTCAAATCTGTTCTGCACACGTTAGATGATCTGACTAAATAAACAGTCACAATCGCTCTCTGTCCCTGCCTATCCCGCAGGTCTTTCACAGAAAAGGGACAAAATGAAAATCTGTGTATATTACAATGATGTGCATCCCAGAGGAGTCAAAAGGAAACGCACGTTAAGGAAGAGTGAGGGGAAAATGAATAGAAGAATTGCATTTTTATCATCCTTATTATGAGGAGCCTTCCAGAGGTCTGCCTTGCTTCTTTCTGTTATTCCCTATTCACTTAGGAATTTATTTGCTTATGCAGAGATTGTTATACTTGCTTGTACCTGCCAGGCCAGCAAATGAAAAACTGTATCAATACCTTCTACAAGGTCCCAAAACAGTTGCTGAGCAGGTGGATGGTCTGTTTATTTGTGATCTTTATGTATTCAGTGCAAGTTACTCTCCCCCGCAACTACAGGGACCACATGTTTGTCAGCCCCTTCCTGAGGCATCTCTGTGTTCTGCTACAGTGAAATGCCATATGCCCCCAAGTTGGGCTTAACTGCTCATTTTTCCCCACTCAGTCTAGTCCAATCCACAGACTACATATGAGTCTTTGAAAAGAGATAGGACTTTCTAAACTATTGTTCTCAAACAATTACTCTATATGTCTGTTCCTGTGCTTATAAAGCCCATAGCTGTCATCATCCTTGCCACTAGCAGGTTGCCTTGAGAGACTGGACTGGTGAAATAATGGCTCCCCACTGGATCATGTGAATCATTCTGATGACTGTTTGATAAATGTTCCACCACCCAGGCTCTGGCTCGAATAGTAATTTCTCTCTCCAAGTGGACTGGCTGCCAAATGACAACAGCCTCCATACACATGCCCCCACCTAACCACAGCATCTTTAACAGCCCCTCCCTTCAACTCCTATAATTACTGTACTCTATAAGTCAGGTTTAAGACCAGTCACTCTAAATCAGCCCTGAATCAGCGTGTGTTACTGTGTCCATTGTTCCCTTGTCTGAGCTCTGCCAGAGCTGGTGCAGAAAAGGGCATGCCTGTCCTGGCATTTTCTATAATGGACTTTTTAGTTAAAAGACGGGGAAATAATAAGCAGATCTACGTGTGGGAAAAGACCTCTTTGTGTTTGGTTGGAAGTTAAGACCAGGGACAGCTGGGGGTTAGAGTTGACAGACAACAGCGCTGCTCTTTTCACACAGCTTGACACATAATGGGACCAATTTTTCTCTCTACATCTCTCCCTAGTGGCCATGATTTGCTCATTACATTGATGTAGGGGGACTGAGGGAGGGAGGTAGTGAGGAAGAGAAACAGGGAGAATGACCAGGAAAGAGAGAAATGGTGTGAAATTTAGAAGCGGAGAATTCACCACTACTCTCATTTCTTTTAAAAAGTGTCTGGATGTAACCCACTTATGAAGGTGTTTAACAATTTGCCAAGAAATCCTCCCTTTGAGGATGCAGAACGTTTGAAATCTTGAGGAGTTGTTTGCGAGATACTATCCTTCAGCTGACAGACCTTCTGTGTAAACCAGCACCAGACAGTTTGGGAAAAGAGAACTAATGCATGGTTAAACAAGACAAATTCAGTGAGTAGATATTTATGTGACTGGAGGTCCCCTGGCATCAGCAGCACTGCTCTTCAATCAGGGAAATCTACATTTAATTAACAAAGAATTAAAGAGCATTGTTATTCTGATTAAAGGCACTGGTCTTGATTTTCCACTCGTCTCTACTCCTCCTGAATCTGGCTTAGGGTTTCTTTTGATTTTCTGCAAGTGGATCAACATCCATTTGGATTGTCTACTCAGGTCTCACTTTTCAGATTGCTATACTATATTCACACTGCAATCTCTGCATATTATTGACCCCTCTCTCTATCCAATATTGGGTTGGTAATAGGATTA
>NW_024582711.1:247204-327462 GCF_018398535.1 Haplochromis burtoni
CCCCCCTTTGAAAAATGGTTCTTAAATGTGACTCTCAATTGTTTCAGCTTAAGTTCTTCTTCACATTGTTTTTACTTACCAGAACAAAAGAGACGAATGGAACTGGTCCAAAACCAAAATAACTGCAGTGCCTCAGGGTACTGCAAGACTTGGAATGAACTAATATGGTCCCAAGACTAGACTATCCAATAAAATGAATATTTGGAAAGCAGGACATGGAAGATATTGGGGTGTCAGGCTGTCAGCAGCTTGTGGGGGATGTTATTTGTAGAAGCTGTGATGTTGTTGTGTTTCTCTGCTCTCTGTTAAAGCTCCAGTAGTCGGGATGAGCCAACAACAAATGCAGGCGAGCAATATGAGGTCACATGAGGCCTTGAGGGAGATCATTGAGATGGCTGTCACTCTGTGATTGCAAGCACGTTAACCTGTGGAACAGAGGGAAGGGTGGGTGGTAATTAATCACCTCATTGGAATAATAACACACTTGATTATTAACAAAACCTGAAAAGAGAGGGCCAAGCAGAGGAAAACAAGACATTGAGTGGGAGA
Source organism: Haplochromis burtoni (assembly GCF_018398535.1). NCBI lineage: Eukaryota > Metazoa > Chordata > Actinopteri > Cichliformes > Cichlidae > Haplochromis > Haplochromis burtoni. The sequence goes on from NW_024582711.1 coordinate 247,754, forward strand.
GACAGCGGAGATGAACGAGGGGGAATATGAGTAGTGGGGAAAAGGGTTTGTTCTGGCAGGTAGCTTTGACGAATAGCTCCGTACTGAAGTCTACCTCTTTGAGTATTAATCTACCCAATCATGTCTCCGGATGAGGAATGGAAAAAATGGACAGTAGGAGGTGACTTACTGAGAATCGGCTTGAAGAAGTTGTTGAACGTGCTTTGAAATTTCAGATAAGAATTTGCATACTAAACGCTTAATATTCCATAACACAGTGGGAATATGGGAGTGAAATGCCCCCTTTACCTCAATGCAATCACAAAGATGCACACATTCTTCATGACATTTTGAAATATCATGCAGTAATTTTGGTTTAGTCTATTCAAATGTGGACATTGCTGACATTTTATTCCCAGTGAGGAAAGTAGGCTACCAGTGCTTCTGCGGAATTCATCCATTGTCCATCTTTGCTATTGACACTTTTCTTTAAGCTGCTATGTGGCTTGGGCTGTCAGGGGATCTTTTTTGGACTTTTGGCTTATATAGTTCTCCTGGAAGGTTTGATCTCTTTCCCCCTTTCCTTGTCACAGCATGCAATCAGCCCTAAGCCCTTTTGTGTTCTCCATTCTGAGCTAAGCCTGTTATCCTGTGCAGCTCCTTTACACAAGATCACTACTATATCCCCTTTCTCTGTCTTTCACCCAGTACACGTTCCCTCTTGTTCTTTTGTCCGTCTAGTTCTCTGTGTGTTCTTGTGCTTTGTACACATAGATCCATAAGTAATGATTCTGATTCTGATAATTCTGAAGTTTCTCAGGATGGATTAGTAGGAAGTACTTTATATTTATTTGAACTGTTCTTCGGCATAATCCCCCAAACACCAGAGCAAACTCACAAACAGACGTACAGCAGCCCCTCCCACCCATCTTCCCCCACCACCTCCCCTTCTCTCAAATATAGAGTATATAGCGGCCCAGCCATATTTCTGCTCACCCCTCCCTCAGCACACACCTGCTTTATGGTCATTCAACTGCACACACACACAGACATACACACACACACACACGCTGTTGTTGCATTCTGGAAAAAATGAAAAAAACAAACAAACACCCCCACCAACTGCAAGGTGTCAGTTCAGTGGTGCATTGCAAACTCCTGTATGTCCTCCTAAACTGCAGCCTCTATGTCTCCCAGGGTTTGCTCCTCACATTCATAACACTCTGCTCCATGCCAGGTGGCTGTCTCCACAAGTCCTCTTTCCCATAAATCAGACTGTCTTTGAGTTGATCAATAACAAGTCAATTAGCAGGCGTAGAGAGATGAGGGTCTCAGGGGGTGACTGCTTGTTTGTCAGGCAGACATCTGCAGCTCTGTCCCTGTCTGCCACAGAGTTAGGTGTGGCGTTTACCTTGGAAACATGTGGCTACTTGGCTATCATAAATCTAAATATCAACTATAAATAGGTCTGGAACATCTTGCTACAATCCATCATTTGCTTGTTCTTGGATATATAATGAATCAAGCATTGTGCACCTCGGATCTCTCAGGTGTGTCTGATAGATATGAGCAGGCCTAGAAAACAGCACTTTTGTCGCCAGCTTCGGTCTGCGTAGTGGCTCTTCAACATTTTGCAGTAAGTAGGTGTACTCATCAAACAGAAAGAAAGAGACGGACGAACAAAAACTGCTACTGCTCTCTGAGGTCACACTTGGACATATGCGCCAAATATAAGCTGCAAAGCCTGCCAGTATTCATCCTGCTCCCCTGTTAAGCTGACAAGAGTGGGAGAGACCCAACTGTTGTTTGGTGCCCACTGACTGTGTATCTAATGACTTGGCTGGCAAAGCCAATGCAACAGCAACAGGCTCCTGTGGTGAATACACCAGATTAATCCCCTGGATAATTACAAACAAGAATGATCTTGGGCAAATACTCCCCATACCTGCTGAGAAATTACATCAAATGATGCTGTCTAATTAAAACTCATTTTGAATGGTGACAGACACTGAATATTTGAAAAGATGAATAAAATGTGCTGCTTTGATGCTGACAAGTTATAGGTAAATGAGGTGCTGATCAAAAGAATTTGTGGACAAAAACCATGAAGCACAATGCAGTTTAATGCACAAACAAACAAACCGACAGACAGACAGATCAACACTTGTTGGTTTGGGTGTGTGCAGTTTCTATAAGTCATCATTTGAAGCATTATTTTTAAAATAGTAACCACCACAGTGAGTGAGCACCCACACTCCAATATGACACACACACGTTTGCGCACAAATTGATATTCAACCTAATATGACTCACTTGTGTCACTGGCTTTGTCATTTGGTTTGTCACAGCAGCCCCCATTTGGACTGCTGAGGCAGAAGTCACAAACACTTAGACATGCCAGGGGAAAAGAAAGATGATTAGGATGAAGATTACAACAACAAGTCTTTGTTATTGTTATAGTTCCTCCCGTTTCTTGATTATTCAGATATTTATGCTGTTAAAATCCCCCACCATTATTCAGTTTTGTTTTTAATCTTGACCACTTATCCTGTGATCTGCTACGTCTCTGCACTTTCAGCCTTTTCAAAGGTTTAACAGTATTGCTCTTTCTGTCACAGTGAGGCCACCTGGATGAAGATAGCTAGACATGCAAGTGTGTCTAGCTGAGGATAAGTGTGGTGTGGTAAAAAGTTGTTTGTTTTGGGGGTATGCTGTTGGATTCTCAGCATGCACATGTTACAACTGTTCTTTGGGGTTGACCTTGTTTTTTTTTTCTTTCCTCAGCTGCCTCGATCAGGTGGCAGTGGTTGACTGTTGGGATTCCACCAAAGGATGGGTATAAATATGAGGCCCAATGAGACAGTCAGGAGCATTCCCACTTTATGGAGCCACGACTCCTGGTAACAGAAGCTTCAAGCTGTGACTGGCTCAAACGTATACAGTATATGTAGGGTGTAAGGGCCTAGCTCCAGGGCTTTCCTTGTGCTCCCATGCAGAGAGGAGCCCCCAAGGGAGCTGACGCCAGCTGAGACTGAAAAACAAGGTAAGAGCCCAGCTGACACACATGCACACAGGCTCAGCTGTTTGTCTCAAAGGGGAGTTCAGCATGAGAAGTACACAGAGAGAGAGCTGAGAAAATAAGGAGACTGACAGATTTGAGCCTCCAAGGATGAAAATGTAGTGAGATCATTGAAAGATGGATAGACAGAAGATTCAACTGTGTGAATGCTGTAGGTGTGAAATGGTAAGAGCAAAGATTGAACTATTAGTTTCTAAGATTGTTTGACTGCTTTATTGTCAGAACTGGTAATAGAACCTAGATAGTATGGGAGAAGATGAAATAGGGCCCATCAGTGTAGCACCGTCATTGATCTTACCTGTGCTGTATCATAAGAGCATTTGGCTGCTGAAATTGAACAATCTTGTGTTTGGAATAATTCTTTATGATGTTTATTCAATATGATGGTTTCTCATCTCCTTTTGCATCTGGTTTGGTCAATATCTATGTAATATGTAATAAGTTTGCTGTGTTTCCGATTTTTCCTTGCATTAAAAGTGCCAGTTGGAAGGTTTCAGGGCTCCAGCTCTCCTGCCAGCCAAGAAAACAACTAATATAAATGATTGACAACCTTGCTGGGATAAGGTTTCCCATTTAGCAAACTTGCTGTGTCAAAGAAAAAAAAAAGTCACAGTAGCTTACTGAGTGATGGGCTTGAAGATGAGTGAAATGAGGATTTTGGTGTTGTATCGATCCCCTAGTGCTTGTCTCATGCATTTTACACAAGATCTAAATGCCACTTATGGTATAATACAGCAGTCTAGGTCAAGGTTTGCTCTTCTCTATTCAGTGGGAATTTCAGGTGTTATGAGCATAAATTCAGCAGGAATCAAGTAAAGCTTTTGGATTGTGTCATGGTCTCAATACTGAGAAGACACTACTGGCTCAACCATCCCTGTGAGGATTTTTAACCTTCAAACCTTTTCTCAATATCTATTATCTTATACTACAGATGGCTGAAATTGTTTTTCATGCTTTTGCAGTATATCAAATGACCTCCTCATCTCTTCTCTCCTCTCCTTGCCTCTCCAGCACCTAAGCTCTACATCTCATCATGGCAGCAGAAAGCTTGGAGACAGATGGTCCCAGATCATCCATGCCGCCAGAGCTCCACCATCCCCACTCTGAGTATTCTCAGTGGAAGTTCAAACTCTTCAGGGTGAAGTCCATGGAGAAAGCCCCTCTGCCCAGTGAAACACGGCCTGAGACTTCACCTACGGCAGCTCCAAATATAGAAATAGATCATGCTGCGGGTCCAGGGAGTGTTATGAAATTATGCCTAGGAGGGAAAAGCAAGGAAAATGTGGAGGGCCCTGGCAGGAGAGTAGATGTGAAGCTACAGGAGATGGAAACCCACATGGACCACCTCAGGTAATCAAATTGTTACATTTTGTGAATGATGCTATGTTATATTCATTTGTTTCTAAGGATCTGACACTATTTCCCTGGCTCTTTATAGGGGTTTGTGTCGTGTCTGTGGAATGGTTCTGAGGAAAGTCAAAGGACCAGTGCACGATGTTCATGGAGATCTGGATGAGGTGAGCAAGTGTGCCTTGCGTAAAATGGGCTGCAAGTTCCCAAGCTGGCCAGAAGTCATCCTTAAAGTCTTCAAAGTGGACGTGACAGAGGACACAGAATCTGTCCACCCCCTTTCCTTCTGCCACCGCTGCTGGATGGTTGCCATTCGAGGTGGGGGGGTCTGCAGCTTCACCAGAACAAGAGTGCCTGAGTGGAAACCTCACTCTTCCCTGTGCCACCTCTGCTACCCCAAAAAAACATCATTCCAGAGGACTGGAAGGAAGAGGAGGAAAGTCCTTCCAAGAGCACAGAGCCTGGCAAAAAGGACCAGATGGGACTGCGACGCCATCGCTGTTGGTGAGAGGAGAGTTCTGAGACCATTTGGAGACCGTCATGGTCCTGCTCTCAGGGCCTGGAAGAAGCTCAGCATCCAGAGAGAGCAGTGGGTGAGGAACATTACACGCTGCCAGAAAGATCACCTGAGCACCAAGCTGCTCTCTGAGAAGCTCCCTGTGGACTTTGTTGCATCGTTCACCTGCCTAGTGTGTGACCACCTGCTCTCTGATCCAGTTCAGTCCACCTGTGGGCACCTCTTCTGCCGTAGCTGCATTGTAAAATTTACCCACGTTCTAGGACCTCACTGCCCTGCCTGCAACTCGCCCTGTACACCCGATAATCTCACCTCACCTGCCAAAGTCTTTTCATCTGCCCTCCATTCCCTACCTCTGCTCTGCCCCAGTGAGGGATGTCGTGAGCAAGTGAGGCTGGACTCATTTAAGGCTCACTGTCTGAGCCACGAGCTGAAGGAAAATGAAAACCTGAGTCTGTCAGAACTTGATAACTTCCTACTAACCAATAAAGGGGGAAGACCTCGCCAGCACTTGCTCTCGCTAACCCGTCGTGCCCAGAAGCATCGACTGAGGGATCTGAAGAACCAGGTGAAGGTGTTTGCAGACAAAGAGGAAGGTGGTGATCTGAAGTCTGTGTGTTTGACGCTGTTTCTGCTTGCACTGAGATCTGGGAATGAACACCGTCAGGCAGATGAGCTAGAGGCCATGATGCAAGGTAAGAGGCTATTATAAGGGTTTATGTTCAATCAACACAGCCCTCCGTGGCAAAGAAAGGGGGATACAAACAAATGAAAATCATGATAGTGTTTGCTCATTAATATTTCCACCTACCCCCGAGGAATACAGTCGTCTCATGAATAACAATGAAGAAAAGTCCAATATTCAGGAGACATAAGAAAGCTTTCTGTGATTTTGATTGAAAAGCATTTAATTATTGTCCATTTCTGTCTATTGAACCACTGCTGCTGCACATTCAACCCCTCCCTGATTTTCTCCCACTTTCACTCATCTTGTCTGTCAGTCTCTCATTCTCACACTCCCTTTAATGCACAATAACAACTCTTGTGAAGGGGCTGTTAGAATCAAAACAACATCAGCAGCTCTTGTATCTGCAAATTACACAGACAGCACCATCCTCCTCTCTGGGGAATAGAAGGCAGCTGGTGTCTGTTTTCATCTACAGCCAATACATCACTATTGCCAGCTTCACTGATTCACCCTCTGTCCCCTTATAACATTTGAAATTTAGGAAATATTGGATTTTGTAATCAGCGGCTTGTGGGCTTTTGACAATGAGGCATTCACATTTGGGTGTGAAATTTACGCTTCTGTCTGTCTCATTGTAGAAATTACTCCAAATGTGGGATATCAAATGAGGAAATTTTAGATACTGCAGTATTTTCAAAGCACTAGAAATAGGCTTCTGTGGGTTGGTATTAAATAATTCTCTTCATGTGTCAATCCTTTCTTTTTATGTTGAGACTGTGCCTCTTTCTGTCTCTCTCTGAAACTTTATCTCCTCTCATTTTCTCTCTCTGCAGGCAGAGGCTTTGGGTTGAGTCCTGCTGTGTGCCTGGCCATTCGGGTCAACACATTCCTGAGCTGCAGTCAATATCATAAGATGTATCGGACTGTCAAAGCCACAAGTGGCCGCCAGATCTTTCAGCCCTTGCACACTCTTCGAGCTGCAGAGAAGGAGCTTCTCCCTGGTTTTCACCAGTTTGAATGGCAGCCAGCTCTCAAAAACGTGTCCCCATCCTATAATGTTGGCATTATTAATGGGCTCTCTGGATGGTCTTCATCAGTGGATGACGTCCCAGCTGACACTATCACTCGGCGCTTTCGGTACGATGTGGCACTTGTGTCTGCCTTAAAGGATCTGGAGGAGGACATCATGGAGGGGCTGAGGGAGAGTGGGATGGAAGACAGTGCCTGCACATCAGGTTTTAGTGTCATGATCAAGGAATGTTGCGATGGCATGGGTGATGTCAGCGAGAAGCATGGCGGGGGACCAGTTGTTCCTGAGAAGGCTGTTCGTTTTTCTTTCACTGTTATGTCTGTCTCTGTCCTGGCAGACGATGAGGAGGAGGAGGTTACCATTTTTACCGAGCCAAAGCCAAATTCAGAACTGTCCTGTAAGCCTCTGTGCCTGATGTTTGTGGATGAGTCAGACCATGAGACACTCACAGCTGTCCTGGGGCCCATAGTTGCAGAACGTAACGCAATGAAAGAAAGCAGGCTTATCCTGTCCATGGGTGGTCTGCCTCGATCCTTTCGCTTCCACTTCAGGGGCACGGGATATGATGAGAAGATGGTGCGTGAGATGGAGGGGCTGGAGGCCTCTGGGTCCACGTACGTCTGCACTCTATGTGACTCCAGTCGTGCAGAGGCCTCTCAAAACATGGTGCTGCACTCCATCACCCGCAGTCACGAAGAGAACCTAGAACGCTATGAAATATGGAGAACCAACCCCTTTTCTGAGTCAGTAGATGAGCTGCGTGATAGAGTCAAAGGTGTGTCTGCAAAGCCCTTCTTGGAGACGCAGCCAACGCTAGATGCATTGCACTGTGACATCGGCAATGCTACTGAATTCTACAAGATCTTCCAGGATGAGATCGGAGAGGTGTATAAAAAGGCCAACCCCAGCCGGGAGGAACGGCGCAGCTGGAGGGCGGCCTTAGATAAACAGCTGAGGAAGCAGATGAAGCTTAAACCAGTAATGAGGATGAATGGGAACTACGCCCGCAGACTAATGACCCAGGAGGCTGTGGACGTGGTGTGTGAGCTGGTGCCCTCAGAAGAGAGAAGAGAGGCCCTGAGGGAGCTTATCAAACTCTACCTCCAAATGAAACCTGTGTGGCGTGCCACCTGCCCAGCCAAGGAATGCCCTGACCAGCTATGCCGCTACAGTTTTAACTCTCAGCGCTTTGCTGACCTCCTCTCCACTACCTTCAAATATAGGTACAATGGAAAGATAACAAATTATCTGCACAAGACCCTAGCCCACGTACCTGAAATTATAGAGAGAGACGGATCCATAGGAGCCTGGGCCAGCGAGGGGAATGAGTCAGCAAACAAGCTCTTCAGGCGTTTTCGCAAGATGAATGCACGCCAGTCTAAGACCTTTGAACTGGAGGACGTGCTGAAACACCACTGGCTGTACACGTCCAAGTACTTGCAGAAGTTTATGGAAGCTCACAAGGACTCTGCAAAGGCTCTACAGGCTACCATTGACCCAGTAGAGATCCAGGATGATGATGAAATGTCTTTGGAAGTTCCTGATTTTTGAATTTTCCATAACTATTAACATTTGATTGATTTCTAGAGAATTGTACCATTGGTCAGTTATCTCTACATGGAAGTATTTTGACTTTCCAGAAAGTGAAGTCAGTCTCATTCTGCTTTGGGCAAGAGGCCAAACACATTTTATGTTGTTTTTTGTTTTTATATTTTGGAACTCAGATGCTTGCGTGTTGTTAGATATTACAAACAGATTTTGCTTGAATAGCCAGTGTTTTGCACCTGAACCCATAAATGAAGATTATTTTATGGAAAACAATGCTATTTTACACTTTTGATGTTTGTTTTTCTTTCTTTAAACATTTATTTGACTTTGAATTGCTTTGTTAACTGTTAGTTACTACACCACAAAGATGTGACGGCAGAGGCAACACATTTTTTTTCATACTCCTTTTCCTTTTTTTGGTTTATAAATCGACACCATCTGTGAAAAATGGTGCATTTTATTGTATTGCAAGGATATGACACATTTATGCATTTATATAGAGAGGATATTTATGGAAACAGATGAAAGCGCTGTAAGTCATAGAGAGAAATCGTGTTAAAAAGACCACATTTGTGGCCACTGTATTAATATATCATTTTAGCAGGAGCAAAATGCAATCACAGAGACCCAAATGTTCTTTGTTTCATGAGTGCCCTCTGAAAAAGATGACTTTAGTGCTTTATCGTGGGATCCCTGTGGGGCAGAATAGATGCCAGGTCACTTTGAACCAATTTTTATCTCGTTTACTTTTTGCACAGTGGAGGATAGATGATACTTATTTGAATTCTTCTCATAAAATAAAACATATACTGACCTTTTTGTTGATATCATAAAAATACAGTATGGTCCATTACGGTGCCTAATACCCCATGGACTCTCTAGCAGGCAGGGATTTTTCTTAAGTTCTGTATATAACCTGGCTCTTTTTCTCAGCTGATATATCTTCACAGCTTCAGTCGTCAGGGGAGAGCGATGGGTGAGAGCCAGAGAGACCTGATGTAAACTGAATTGTTGGCAACTTTATTTGTTTGATTGATTGATTATATTGTCTTTTTCTGCCCTCACCATTTTGAATTGTGACAGGCAATTTTGTTTTCTTACTTGATTGAATGTTTGATTTTATTTTACTGTCATAAATGTAACCATATGACAGCTATGAAATATCCACATTTCATTGGATACTTGTCACAGTGCTACCATAACGCCATGTTTTGGAGTGCATTATATAGCAACTTGTCTCATATTTGTTTTTGCCGTAATGAATTGCATTTCCAAAGTAATGGATGATGGATGATTCACAAAATTCTACTTCTGTCATGTTTCACAGTGTATCTCCTCATTTTGGGCTCACATGCATAGACTAAATGTACAGTTTACTGGAACCGCACAATACTTTCTCTGTCCATTCATTTTGCATACACTAAAGTTCCACTACCTACCACTACCTTCAAATTATGTTATGCTGTATTTACTTATTTCTTATGTATTGTCATTGAATCAGACAACTTACCATCCTTTTGTGAAGTTTGTACTTTTTGTCTCTGTTTACATCAGATAATAAATAAAAACTGAAGAATTGTGATTCTTTTCTGCTTAAATTATTATTATTTTTGTATTTAATTTAATTTTGTGTTAGTAACACAGAATTCAGCTGTAAAGTGTTAATAAAAAAACAAAACAAAATAACAATGATCTTTTAGAAAACATTACAACAAACTAGATGCAGACCTGAATGCAGAGAATATGGAAGCACTTTAAAAACTAAAGAAATTCAGTTGATTCAATATCTATATATAGCTTAGACCATTTAACTGTTCACAGTTCTGATTACGTATTGTTTATCAATATCATATTTATGCTCATGTTTATATAACTCTGAAATCAATTTAGTATACTTACTTAATACCTACTTAATACTGAAAGCTGGAGTTAGTAGTCAGTATATTCCTCAAGAGAATGACAAATAACTGAAACTCACATATAACTGGATCATTTGATATAAAATGTACCAGGACAACAGTTCACATTTGATCCCTCAAAATTAGCTAGTATGCTTTGTACAGTAACTTTGTGTGTTTAATAAGATATTTAAAATTTTTACCTTCATACTATGAATATTTTCAGAGTTACAGGGCCTTAAAGTACCAAAAGGTGGGCTAAAATTTTGAGCTTTTTAATTCCCATTATGTTTTCTATAATTGATAAGACCTTGTAAACCTGTCAAGTACAAGAATTCGGATTGAGAAACATTAAATTGGTACAATAGCTCAAATATGCTGGAGAATATAATGCAGTAATTCAAAAAATAATAAGTAAAATTTTAGACTCATACCTCCATAGTGTGACTACCTGTAACTGTGAAAATTTGCATGCCTTCATTAAACATGCTAAATTTATTGTATAGGAAATTTAAAACAGGGTCATTAATAACAGCATCAGGTGGGAGACACTGACTGTTTTAAACTGATAGGCTAATTAGAGTATGTCTTTTTAAGATAACAATACACCACTGTGAGGACACAAAATTACAGACTGAAAATCACAAATTTTATTAAGGATTTATCAGTTTTATTGTACAAAACACTGCAATAACAATTCAGTTCCATCTGCACTTTGAAGAAAGTGGGTCTGTGGTACTTAAAACGTACGTATGAAAGAAAGAAAGAAACAAAATGAACCTTTTCACAGCTGATAAAGAGTAAAACTGCATTTTTGTTGCACAATGTGAAATCACAACAGAAACATTCAATAATAAAAGGAAATGTTGCAAATCTTCACAAACTGTAAACTGTTAATTTAACTCAAAATAAATCAAGTAGGTGTGAGTGTTTGTCTGTTAGTTCAATAGTCATGTGATCTAACTTAAACTTGGCTTGTGACTTGATTACGTTCAGTGAGCACTTCAAGGTAGTTTGAGGGATTTTCTCGATTTGGTTTATTAGATTACTGTTAGGGTGGAAAAAACATCCTAAGCATACAAAGTTTTCTTAACAGGCACACATCATATGAAAATCTGAGTCAGTCAAACAGCCGTCTGAAAAAGCTTTTTTTGGCAGGGGACATCTTGATTGTCAGAGGTCTTTTTTTGTCTTTAGCTTTCATGGTGATGCGCTTCAGGGGTATGATATGTCGAGGTGGGGTCATCTCCTGGTAGGGCAGGCCTCCGTGGTCCAAGCAGAAGTACTTCTTGTTGCCTTGAGAGAGTTTCAGCAGCAGGGTCTCAGACAGCTCCATGCACTTGGCGTGCACCCAGTGGCCCCCTTCCCCTCTGGAGCAAAAGATCATGGCTGGTCGGTGGAGCTCTGTGGAGTAGTATGGCTCCCATGTGTTGGGATCCAACTGACAGCCAAGGCAGCATTTTATCCAGTAACCTGTTTGTGATTCATCCTCTTCATCCTCTTCATTGTAAGCCTCCCCTTCTCCGTCGCTGCTGCCATCCAACTCATGTGGTTCACGGCCGAAGTAGAGCTCCTCAGAATCTTCAAGAGGAGTGGAGTCATCATAATCCGTTGACTCCTGGCTGCAGGCAAGGGTTCCATCTTCCTCTCTGGTCTCTCCCTCTGTCTGGAAGTTCACCTGGTAGAAGTAATGCATATCTTGTTGGGATGGCCTTCCCTCTGTGGGCACAGCTAGTAGGATGCCTCCCTCTCCAGAGCTGCCACCAAACCAAGTGCGACTATGGATGATATCTGGGGTCCACTTGGGTGTTTCTACGGGGTCAAAGTGGATTCCTTTCTCATCTAGAATCACAGTAGTGCACTCCATCCGCTTTTGTGAGTCTGACTGATATCCACCTAAGATGATGTATCTATGAGTGGGCCCCATACGTGTAAAGATGGCACTAGAGATAGATAAACCATTGTCTAGGGTTTCACAGGAAAGCAACGGGCTGCCCTGCAAAAGCTCAACATGCAGGCGAAACAGACGCGGTGGACGTGAGTCTGAGGCTAGTGAGTGGCCTCCAATGAAGTAGACACAGTCTTCTCTAGCAAGGGCCAGATGGAAAGACTGTCCATCACTAAGCTCAGGTAAAGTGTGAGAAGAGCAGCAGCCAAACTCCAGGTCAAAGAGGAACACCCGAGGTGGACAGTCTACAACACTGTTCCAGCTCTCTGTGGTCCTTTCTCCTGAGGGCATGTAGGACCTACCCCCAAACAACACACAAGCTGTCTTCCCACGACTTTGGACCATGCTCATTGTGTGGCCATATCGAGGTCCTGGCACTTCTGCCACTAGCTCTTTCTCTTTGCAGCAGAGCGTTAATTTACGATTGCAGCCACGACTATCCATGGTCAACAGGTACAAGCTTGATGAGATCTCATTATTTGGAGTGCGACCACCGTGGATGAGGTAACTCTCTGGAAGCCCATCATAGGGTTCGAGCCGGCAAACAGCTGGGCAGCGTAATGGGGGCAGGTAGCACGAGTCATTAGAGAACGAGATGGCTCTCAGCTTCATCTCGCCATGTTTAAACCGTACACCAAATACTCCTGTTGGACACGAGCGCTTAGGCCAACCCTTCTGGCCAAACAGCAGAACTTCACCATCCAGCTGCAGCAGAGAGCAGCCGGGCTGCAGAAGGCCTGCACAGTTCACTGGAGTTAATGGCTGCAGGGTCATTTTCTGGCAGGTGTCTGTGTCAAAACAGCAATGAAACACACAAACACAATGTGTAAGTCAGCTGTTGTTTGTGTTCATTCAGATGGTTGTAATTGTTCTTCCTGTTTATGAAAGTAACGTGTAGACGAGCACAGCTTAGGTAATCATAATATGCACTACAGGCACTAAAATGTAGCATAGGGTCAATTATTTAGCCTTTTTACAAAAATCATGGTATATTTAATAGCTACCAACACTTAAATAGTGACCAGATACATAAAACAAAAGATATTATTGGAGTAATAATTATAAAAGATAAGTTGTAAGAGGACTCATAATATCAGTATTATACAGTTGCAGTGTAAATTATTACCATTAAAAGTGCTACTACATTTGATGTCTTCCAAGCCACTACCAATTTTAGCTTGCAAACTAAAGCGGCACTGCATTTTCTACAATCCTTTAACCATCTGCAAAAAATAGTAAAGAAAAAAAAATTCCTCACGCATCAAGTTCACATTTAAGTTTGAAAAAGTGAGAAGGTGATTTACTGAGAATGTTTCTAAGAATCTTTTTAAAGTGTTGTCTGTAGTGTGAACATGATGAGCAAAGAGACCTTGAGTTTGGCATTGCAAGAGCACAGCTTTACTCAAAGAGAGAGGGAACTTGTTATTCTTCCATTAATGTAGAATGGATTTTAGTTTGCTTACCTTTGAGCCAGTAGCAGGATGCAGTGCTTGAATTTTCAGTGAATCTTATGATCACCAAGATGAAGTTAAAGTACTCTTTATGTAGCTGAACCTTGACAAAGGCAGACAGTGGTAGCGTTTGTGAAGCTTCGTTGACTCACAGACACTTCCAGATCTTGAGGTTAACAGTCTGTGACTGCTGCACACTGGCAGGTGTGATGCCTGAATGCTTTTAGTGAGACACTTCAGTGATATCAATGTAAAATCACCTTTGCAAAACCTTGGAAAATGCATAACTGTCTGCTATATGCAATTTGTGTCGCTTTCTTAATACATTTTTCACATTTTAGATCCAAAAGAATGGGGAACTCCTTCATTTGCTCTTTTTTTCACCATTTTCTTTAAGGAGATTTTTACACTAATTAAGAAGTTGTGTTGCAAACCTTGCTTTAATTAAGTGATAAAGACAAGATAAATCTTTAAACCTAGAATGGGCAACCTGACCTATACTGAGGAAATAAATGAATAAATAAATAAATAAATTAGATTTGCTCTCCACTAGCTGGAAAACAAGCAGCATTACATGTTTGAATTTTACTATCTTGACAAGACACGCCTCATTTTTTTTTCTTTTTTAATTTGGAGGATCGAAGTAGGCATCGCAAATATATGGAAAACCACTACATGTGTGCCATCTGTGGTGTAACATCTGTGACACACCCATCTGAGAAGAGACTCCCTAAAGAAACACACTGACCGACATGTGAAATAAAAGTTTAAATAACACAGTTTGAAATAATAGAGCTCACCACCATGTTATCTTAATTACTGTAATTACTGAAGCAGATGCAAGCATTCAGTTAATTGCATTTAGACAAATCAAAAGTTTATTAATATGCTTCCAAGATTAACTAGGAAATTAATCCAGGAAATTGCAGATTACTTAAAATTTTATGATTATTGAACTGTGCAGTCCTAAAATAACGTATTACAATAACCAAAGTAGTTGAAATAGTCAGATAGTTAACTTGACATACGTGACTGAAAATAGCAGTTTTCTCACTTGTTTGTTCTACCAAAGCTTGAAAAACAGATCAAAGAACACTGTTAAACCCTTTACTTATTTATTATTTCAACTACAGAGAAGGTTGCTTAAAAAATGTTGTTGGCAGATATGTGTGCTTTTGTTACACTGGTATAGCATTTACAGCTCGACAACCAACATAATTAAAGCTTGTCCACTGTGTTTTTCTTACACTTGTTACACACCAAACCTCTTAATTTTGTTATGGCAAACCTTATTTACTACATAAAAAATGATAGAATCCTTCAAATATTAAGAGACTGCTGCAGGTTTGTTTACACACTCACCTTGCATATTTGAACATTTTGCTATACGTTTCTGTCTGCCTTGCACACATGCCATATAAATCAAGAGCTTCACTGGACACGTAACAAAATAACTCCTAAACCATGACCTTAAAAATCATTTCATGGCAAAGCTATTCATTTCACTGAACTTCTTGACATTTCCATTCACTGGTGAATGACATGCCAAGAATATGAGCCATTGTTTCACACAGTAGAATGAACCTGATGCATTAGCCTGCTATGAGACTGCTTCATGAGTGGGAGGTTAAGGAAAAGAGAAACAAAACATTCATCCTTCAGCAATGTTGAAGCATCATAGCATCTGGTTCAGTATAAAATTCTTTGCACATGCCTCTGTTTTAAAAATTTGACCTACTGTAGGTAAAAGCAGATTCTTTATGTGAGTGACAAACACATGCCTAAACGCCTAGAGAAAAACCGAGCTGGAAGCAGATGTCTCCTCCTCTCATTAGCATAATGTTTTTGTGCACCGAGTGGCTGAGAGAAAACTTGAGGAGTGTGCAAAACAAAGGCAGAAACCACAAGTGCCTGGAAGACCGTTACAGCTTGAAAACACAACACAGCAGAGCACCTGTGTGTCTAAACTGATGCTTACAGGGCTGAGTGGAAGCGAAAAGAATCTACTTTCATAACTAGAGACGATATAATACAATCAAATGTCAGTGGGATATGCAAATTGTTTTTTCCCCTCTTTTTTTTTTCAGAACTGTTCCATCTGTATGAATCCAGCCTTGGAAAAATAAACTTCTTTTTTTTGTTACCTGAAGGCATTCACACATACCAGTGTTGAAAAGCCTGCCTGCTATGTAACCACAGCTGGGATGGTGCAGAGAGTGTGTAGGAGGCACAGCAGTGTGTGGCAGACCCCAGGCCATGCAAGGATTTTGTGCATAATTGATAGAACAAAGTAATTAGAATCTATGCTAGCACCTGTTTTTGTCCCTTGTAATGTATCACTACCTGACTGTTGCTACCCTGAAGTGCGGTTTTGATGGATGGCGCGGTGACAGCTCTGATGTTCTGATGATCACTGTGCAGTGGTGTTTATCACTATTTAATGTTACAGTAATTGCTCCCCTTGTGGTGATTGGTGGGCTACTGAGTGCTGGCGGTACTTCCACTTGAGTCTGTGGTATGGTGGTTATCATCTTGCGTTAGGTAAAGCGTAAACATCACAGATCAATCTTGAAATTCGAAACTTTTGTTTTCACACAGCCGGCTTCTGCTCAGTTTCAAGTGGCAGCCTCAGGGGCTGAAAAATAAAGCCTATATGCAAGTGCCAAAAGTGAGTCAGTCCGCACATACTGCCACGTCAAAATGTCTAACTGTGCAGCCGAAATAAGCAGCTTTACAGGCTGGTACAGAAAAATACTACCTACTCCATAGGGGACATTTTCCCTTTCCATGGGGTGATTTTTTTTTTCAAAAATTCAAATGTTTTAAAGAGTATTAAAACGTCGTTGTGCAGCTGTGTGTGAAACCTGGGAGAAGGTTGTTTTTTTTTTAAGAGAGTGCGCAGTTTCATTAGTTCAGTAAGTGCATTTTGTTTTGAGTCTCATTTTTTGCTCAAAATCAAAAGTTTGCATCCACTTTTGATATCACGGTGATGTGATTTTAGTGACAGTGAAAGACTTCCCAGGTCTAACCAGTGAAATATAATCATGTCAGACTTAAAAGATACTTACTGCAAAAATGACATGGGGGATTTCATGATTTCTGGAAAAGAAAGAAAGAATGAAGGAAAGAAAACAAAAGAAAACTGAAAAAAACAAAACAAAACAAAAAACAAAAACACAAGTCAGTACCATACTGGTCTGATATACCCTGAAGTCTGTAGTCCTGTCAGTTTAACATTTATGAACTATAACTAATCAAGTTCAGGACTTGAAATGATATGCAAATATATTCAAAAAATTCAATTAATGTGCACAGCTTTCCAATTTTCACATTTTCCTCTTCAGACACTCACAACCAATTCAAAAAATTCAAATGGTTTTACATGCCAGAATTACATCCCCCTTCCACTCAGTGCCATTTGGCCAGCCATTTAACTTCAATATTTATACATTTTTAAAATGCTGTCAGTTTAAATAAAGAATTAATAAGAATTAATTCCACTACAATAGATTTCTAAGGAAACAGTCTGATTGACAGCAGAGTTTTTCTGGTTTATGCAGAGCATGATCTACAAGGTTTCACTGTCTTTTACCCACATATGAATTTACTGAGATCAACAGTGTGAAAATCCTGACCTCTGTAATCTATTTTATGGCATCATGAACTGTAAGTTTTTAGAATGGTGCATCATTCATCATTTAAGAATGATAGAGTGCAAAGTGGTCAGGTTAGGGATGACTTTTTCACCTTATGTATGGTTTGTCCACTCTATCTGCCCATCACAACAGCTGCTCAATCACTTGCAAAGACAACAAACCATGCACGCAAGATTTCTTCAGAGACTCTTTCATAGCAAACCTTTCTAAATGTAGAATGTGGGAGACAGAAGCCCTGGCCCTTACATGCAGTTCATCAAGTTGAAATAAGAAACTTCAGAACTCCTATTTGTAGGGAATTCTAATGTAGATGATCAGATTTGTGTTTTACAATTTACTGTGAGTCATGGGAAGAGTCTGAATCAGAATCCTTTTCATTTCTCCTTTATTTAGATTATTTAGATTTCACATGGAAACAACAGTGGTGTAATGGTGGATTAATTTAAAGTTGATTAACATTTAGCGGTATTAATTTACAACCTGCATTAGAAACGCTTGTGTTGTAATATTAGGGTAAGTCCTGATTAAAAGGGCAAATCATAGTCTTTCCCTAACCTTAAAAACATATGATTGTGAAAGAGGTAAGTTGTGACAAGAGCACCAATTAGTATTTTCAGTCTCTTTCTTCTTACATATATGTTAACCATGTACATTGCTTTTGGTTATATTGTGTTTAAAGGTTGTTGCACTACTAACTCAAAAGATCAGTTGATGCAAATCTAAATGCTGTTAAAAGTTACAGATGACTTACTGCATAAGGCTGATGTTTTTAGCCTAATGTGTGGGTCAAAGAACATAAAGCCCTGCCTCTTGTCTGGGTATAGTGTACAAGGCACAGTACTTTGACAACAGAGGAGATAGAGCATTGCTTTTAGCGTCCTCATACTCTGCCTTTTGCACTGGAAGACCACAATCAATCCCAATCTTGTTATTTCTGGCTACACTTTTCTAATTCGATGAATTAATGCAATCTCAGCTACATACATTTTTCTAGAAAACATGTTTGATTAAGCAAATGATGACAATATGAGTTAATTTTGCAAGTGATAATGCGAGTCTTTTTCATGCTTAATGTTCCTTTCCTCCAAATCCTTCTTCTTTTGGAATCATGTTCTTGTTATTCTTCTGCTGTCCTCTTTCTAAGTGAGTAGCATATTACTGCCTTGGTACACAGTAGAAGGCAAACTCAGGGTCTTTATGTAGCCCCTCTGAGCATTTTTAGGTTTGCTTCATTTAGTTGTTTATGGGATGTGACTGTTGAATATGCTGAACAGGCATCCTAAAGCCATGTTTTAAATTGATAAGCTATCCTCTCCTGTTTCTCCCATCCCCCAGGAGGGAAGTGAGTAGACACAAAACTGTTGCCCTGCAACTTAACTTGTTCCCAGATGTGGAGGGATCAAATGACAAAGAAAGAATAGAGCGGTCAGAGCAGAGAAGGGGCTTGATGTGACAGCAGCCAGACAGTTCTGTGGCTGGAACTTGTTGGTGGATCAGGGGGAGATCAATGGCTTGTTGATCCTATGCTGCATCCTCCAACTTGATGGATTGAAGCTTTGAGTAAGAAAACCTCCATAACAGTTTTCGATCACACCAAACCCCCTCATGGATTATCGCCTATTCTCATTCACCAGTCCCTATATCTCTGTCTGTCTCTTCTGGTTTATCTCCACATTCCTCGCAATTGCACTGAGTCTCGATTTTCTTTAAGCAAATGACCAGACTGTTTCAGCACAGGGGAGTTCACTTCAGATGTGTACACTGAAGCATGAACAGGACCTCAGGCAATGCCAGCTATTGATTTTGCCATGATTCTGATTAGAGGGCTCCCTGTTGCAATCAATACCATATATCAGTGGACTCCACAGTAAAACTGATGGCCTTAGATAGTATCCCATATTTGGTTTCCAATTAATTAGGCTGTTGATTATTTTTAGGATTAAAAGGCAGTTGAGTGAGCACAAGATCCCTTAGCATAAAAACAGTTCGGCATGAGAGACTCTCGACTGCCCAAACAAATCAGACACTGGATGTAACGACTACAGTCAATAACACCACTTGATCATCAGGATTAAATTTTATGGGCTGCTAGACGCTGTACACTGGATGATATGAGTAGGGTGAAAAAGGCCTCTCTCATACAGCTTTCACTGAGTGTCTTATTATCTTATATTTTAATGAATAATGGTTCAGCAGGTGACATGTACCAGCTGCAGGAGTCAATGCTACAGAGCTCTCATGCTCTCAATGTATTCATATATATGAAAATTGTGTTAAGGCTTTGTTGTTGCCATAGATTGGCCAGACAACTTCAAACTGATAGCAAGGCAACAGTAACTCAAATAACCACTCATTACAACCAAAGGTGTGCAGAGGGGCACATCTTGGTTACCTCTTAACACACAACCCATTGAACCTTAAAGCAGATGGTATACAGCAACATAAGATCAACAAGTACCACTCCTGTCAGCTAAGAACACGGCTACATTTCACTCAGGTCACATCAAATTGAACAAAAGATGCACAAAAATGTTGGCTAGGTTGATGAGTCCCAGTTTCTTTTGCAACATTTTCAGGCTGTGGTCAGAATATAGCAACATGAGACAAAAAACAACAACATGAGAGCATGGATCCATCCTGCCCTGTACCCATCAGTGGTGGTGTAATTATGTGGAGTATATTTTCTTGCCACACTTTGGGCCCCTTAGCTCAATTGTGAATCATCTAAAATCCACAGCCTACCTTGGCATATTATATACTCATCATATAATAATTGTCATAATTTTCGCAGCCTGCTGAATATGTATATTTTTTTTTTTTTATTTATTTTTTTTTTTGCCTGTCCCGTTTGGCTCTTTTGCCATCAGAATTGTTGTCTAAAGGCAAAGAAAGATGCCCAACGGATTTACTTTACCAAATTGACCATCCCAGCCTTGCCATAATGGTCCATTTGATTCACCTTTTATTGTTTATTTTATTTTCACTTACTGAATATGGGACAGACTTGACTGGGGGAAAGAAGGGGAGAAAGAAAGAGGGAAAGAGAAACAGCTGAGAAGAGGGACGGGGGAGAAGGGCAAAAACCAAAAACCAACAGAATGAGCAGAAAAAGAAAAAAAAGAAGAAAAAAAGAAAAAAAATGCATATATCAATCACCTGGGTCACCTGCTGAGAAAGAAAAAAGAAAACAAGCAGAAGAGAACAAGAGTAATAGAATAAACAACATCACAATGATATATGGGAATATGACAGTAAATACTAAATATTAAACATTATTGTGCAGCACATAAGATCAACAGAACACAGTGTGCTTTGAGGTAGGAGCCAAAAAGGGTGTAGTTTGTGGGTGTGATCACCCGTGTGTACACCTGTGAGCATGGACGCGCTTGTTTTTTAAAAGGTTCCTTCATGTAATGATCTGCTAGAGGGTGTGGGGGGGCCACAGCCCCGTCCTCCAGGGCATGAAGCAGGTATGGAGGAGATCAAAACTCCAGACATCCAGAGGCCCCCAGAACACAAGAGACCAAGGAAGACCAACAGAGGGGCAGCCGCGCCACTGTCCCAGAAAGAGCTGAGGAGAGTCCCAGATGAGGGCTCACTCAGCAGCCGCGGAGCAGAAGCCAGGGGATATTATACCTGGATATTATAGCTGACCATATTCATCACTTTTAGCTCTCTTCACTTTTAATTCATGACAGAGGTGTCAAACATGAGGCCTGGGGGCCAGACTTGGCCCACAGGTCAGCTTTGGAAAATGTGAAGGAGAATGTAAATTTAGGCCTTTCTTGAAATGTATTTTAATAACTTTCACAGATTTTCCAGCATCACCGCTTCAATGGTCATTTATAACACACCAAAGTAATTAAGTTGGCAGATAAACAATTAAATGACAGAACAAGTTCTTATTTTTTCCACTGTCTGTTATAGAAATTTATTTTGATTGACAGGATAGTCTGGACAATGACCATCATTTTAGAACTTCTTCTGTAATTGTAATCTGACTCATGATGTATGAGTTTGACATCTATGTTTTATGTACCTGCAAGCAGCCATCTTCCAAAAGTCTCTTCTAGTAGGATAATGTCACAAAGCTAAAAACATCTCATTGCAGAGTTCATAACGTGTGTGATGTCAACATAATCTCAGAGGAATTTGTCCAGCACCTTGTTCAATCTATTCCATAAAGAATTAAGGCACCATAAGAAACGGTAAAGTAACTGTAAATTACCCTAAATTTAGTTGCAGATATTTTTCATCTTCAGAGAATAAACTGGAATAATTTGGATTTTGTCACATTTCATGTTTTACCCCAGCAATCTTTTAAAAACATGTTAGCATGCTGCTACTGAACATCCTTTGTCTTGTGAAAGACTGGGACTATTAGCGTTTTTGTACAAGACTTTATTTAGAGAATTTAAAGAAGTTTTAGAGTTTGTCCTCTTTGTTGTCACAATTCAAGAGGACCGCTGTAAACAGATTCTCTTTTTACACCAGTGTGTTTATTCAAGAACAGAAAGTATTTATGTCTAGACATTTAACACATATTTTTGAAAATGTTATTAAGCAAAGCATTTTATTTAAATAGCACCGTACCATTTTATGCATAATTGAACTAAAGATTGTGTCGATGTCCTGTTGTTAGTGTTAAAGGTACTGCACCACCTATTTTCCATTCTCTCTTCATGTTCTGTCAAAACCTGGCAAAAATCACTGCTTTGAAAGTACATTTTGCTCATACATATTCAGTATAATGAGCATATATGTGGTTTGATAGTCACGATTTGACACTGCAAATTGGCTGCCAAAGATTGATGAGAGGTGGGATTCGTCTTTCTGCCAAATGGTACAGATGTGATTTGGCTATTGACTCCATTGCCACTCAGAGATGCTGACATAATGAAATGGCTCACTGTGAACTCCCACCTTGATTAGAACGAGTAATTATGAATATGCTGCTGTAAGCGTAAAATTGGACTGAAAGGAGGCGTTCTGGAAAGTGACTGTTCCTCTTTGACTCTGAGAGGCTTGTAATTGCCTCTACCACACGATCAATGACTCCTCAGAATTTTGCACTTGGATGGATCAGCTTGTCTGGATTATCTGTGGAGCTTTAAAGCCAACATTTCACAGAAATATTGAAAAAATTTTGTTAGTTACTCATATTTTAGCAAGCTTTTTAGCTATGTCAGCACAGTAACAATATTAGAAAACATTGTCAGTTTGGAAATCAAAACTAGTCTCTGATAGTTAATTCAGCACGACCTTGGTTGATGAAAGCTACTAAGAGTTGAATTTGGATGCCCCATGATACTCTGTCATAGACTAGCATGCTACAGTTTGCCAAACATGGCACTTTTCCCTCCTCCTTGACACTTTGAATTCCTCCCAATTCCTCCTCTTGTCAAATTCCCTCCTCCCCATCTGTGTTTCTATCAAACATTTACTGTAACTGCCTGTAGACAAAAACATGTCAAGAGATTTTTGTCTGACTCAACAATCTCATATGATTAAACTTGCAATATTATTTAGAGGGGCTTACACTGTGTAGTATTACCTGTACTGTTCAGGTCACAGTACATGGAGTATTTTACCAGGGGTGGGATGAGTGCTTGGCTGCAATCCTTAGCTGAAAAATGCTATATAAACATCAGCTTCTGTCTGCCAGGCTACAACTTGGAAGCCATTTTTAAGTTACACAGTTAATCAAGAGGAAGGACACGACAGACAAGCTCTATTTTCCCTTCCTCAAGGTGAAATGGTACATATAGTCCGAGATTATCAAGACACATTTCACCCATGCATCCCTGCATCTGTCAGTCTAAGCCCAGGAGGCCAAATGTCCTTTTCTGCACACATTTAGTTCTTCCAGCAGGAATATGCAGTGCTGTGTTTCTTTGGTGTGATCTCACGAAGCACTTCTTCCATGTTTGCAGTCAGTATTTACTGAGTTACTAAATAAAACCTTATTTATTGTTTTTGTATTGCTTCTGAGTCTGGAAAATTTATGTTCGTGTGTCTTGCCTACATCTATACGTACACAGCTATTCTTTTTAAATTAGAAAATTAGGAAAATATCTCCATCCACATGGGAACTCAGAGTAACAGGTGATAACATAATCCTGACCATTATAGAAATTTGGTCAAGCAAAAGCTCACAACAACACAGCACACAGTCTGACATCAAAAAAAAGGAGATAATGGTGCACGCTTTTGATGCCAAGAGATAAAATCTCTGTTTTCTTCTTCCACCTGTCAACGCGGAACTGAGATTCTGAAACTATTCACCCTGGAAGGAGTTTTTCAAAAGCTCAGTTTTCAGTGATCTAAAGTGTAATTTATGTGTGGATGAAGGGCGCCCAAATTCTATAGAAAAAGCTAAGTCTACCAAAATACCTGTATACATGTGGACAAGGCCTTAGTCCTATTGCTTGGAAGTGTATTAGAAAATAGCTCATCTGCTGCCTTCAAGTGTGACACATGGTGGCCATGTTGATATTTATATACAGTTCATTTTGCTTGGCTAAAATAATCTCCTCAAAATACTTCAACCTTAAGCCTCTGGTATGGTATGTTAACAAGTTAAACTACTAAAGCTGAAATGGGTTGAGGACATGTTTTGACTGAACTTTCTCTCCCGCTGACATCGTAGGGATGCAACATTGGCTTCATTTGTTACTAGACATAAACCTCTAGAGGTTAAAATGAAATGAATGCAAACATATTAAAAGTGCAGTTCCCTTAGTGTCCACCTGAAGCTGGCTTTGAAAGTGAATCAATTCATGACAAACCCGTCCGACTTTAGAGCTACACTAAACATGTTTACCAGCTTATGCACGGTAACCTCATCCATCTACTGTCTGGAGAGACAGTTCTTAGCAGTTTAATTAATAGTACAAAGAGGAAAGGAGGGCTGGCTGTTTAATTATGACAAGCATCTTGTCTGTGATTGCTAAACCAGGGAGAGGGAAGGGTTAGCCTGAAAGTCGGAGGATAGTGTCAATATTTAATAGCACTGGCTCCTTAAAATTGATTGAAACTCCCTTTTATGAACACAGGGGGGTCCATAATTGTACACCCTCATCTGTCTTTGACACTTACCTTCTGTTCTCCTTTCAGTGTACTCTGGGCTTTTGCAAGAGCTGTCGTATTTTGCCATTGCTATTATCAGGATTGCTATTCTTTATTCTTCTTCCCCCTGTTACACTGTTTTTCACCCCTCCTTTGCCTCTCGTGTCCGTTATCTGCTTTTCGATTCCATTAGCACAGTGACAGAGAGGTGATTACAGCCAGCCCATGTCTTTTAATACAGATTAGACGTCATCTGTGATGCCTTTCATATGCCTGCCGTCACGCCATCCCAAGTCATTGTCTGGGGCCCTTTGGCTTGAGCTGTTGATATGGCCTGCTGTGTGCTCCTGTAATGCTGTCTGTTTTCTCTGCACTTTGCCATGGTGAATATCAGTATTTGACACAACTAATAAGGCCTTTCATTTTGATGGAATTCACTCTTGTGTTTTTTCTCACTGAGGCAGAGCTCTGTGCCTGGGCTGTGGGTGGAGCTGAGAGACAGATTGCGTCAAACAATAAAAGTTGTGTTTGGCAGGCCTGGCTAGCCCTCTCTGCCACCTTTCACTCCTAAAATATACTGCAAGCAATGTCTGCTGGTTTAGTCTATGAGAAGGCAGAATAATTACTTTGCAAAATTATCATTTCCATGCATGATTTCCTGGTGATACAATTCAATTACATTGACAAGAAACCCTTTCAGAAACAACTGGAGCTTGATTTTAATTGAACGGCGAGTCAGCTCTCATTTCCTCTAATTTGATTGTCACACTCCTGAATTGTGTTGGATGATCACACACAACAAAGGCGATGAGATAATCATTGCCAGTGTAATGCTGCTCTTATTTTAATTTTGAAGAATACAACAGATTTGCCATGCAGGTAAGAGAGGCTGTCATTTCAAATCAGGGCGAGCCACTGGAGCATCCAACATGAAGATGGGAAAAGCTGTAAAAGGACTTAACGGTTTTGTCTTTCCGCATCTCACCATGTGTCTGCTTGAATGCAATTAAATGTCCTCAGGTGGGAGTGTTCATGTGCCAGTGTACCTGGAGTGACTTCAAGTAAGAGCATTTACCTTTCTGTGTGCACATTTAGTATCAATAATGCTTTCGTGTGCCCTGTCAACTTGTCCTTTGTTTTTCAGTTGATCATGTTCTAGTTTCTGGTTTCCTATCACGAAGGTGAAGACAATGATGCACCCAGTCACCTGCGTCTGCCACCTGACACTGCTGTAACCGACCCTCGCATCCAAAAGCATGGCAACAAGGACAAAATATCACAATTACGAAATTTGGTAAAGTCTTTTAATAAAATTATGTGTCGGTTTATTTAGACAGTTTTTTTATATATTAAAAAAACTGACATAATTACATATGACACTGAAAAAACAAAACAAATGCACACACAAACAAGACAAAAAAGGGTGTTGACAAATATCATGTTGTTGCAGAAGCTAATTTTGACAATTTTTAGTTCCTGGTGAAAAGAAATGTCAACAATCTGACTCACATATAATCCTGCTTTTGATTATGCTTACACACACCATCCGTCCATCAAACTCTGTCAAGAATTTTACTATTGAATAAATCAGTTGATTACAGATGAGTCAGTGATAGTTGAGAATTAAATGCATTTAAAGGTGGGGTACAACAGGCCTTTGAGAAGTTGTACACGAGCAAAAGAGAGAAAGAGCACCCTGTATGTGTGTGTGTGTGTGTGGTTCAAGTGTGTGTGTGTTTGCTGGGTACAATTGTCAGCTTTTCAGTGTTTGTAGCCCACTGGGTGAACATGCAGCACTGTAATTAATTTCATGTTGCTACAGTCTGTGTCTCAGTGCTTCTCTGTCAAAACAAATGGGTTACAAAGGATGGAAAGATGGGAGGTACTGGCAAATTTAAGTGTAAGCTAATTTAATGTAGGTTACATACAGTACCTCCCTACTTATGTGACTTTTTTGAATATTGTTATTATTAAGAGAACATGAGTTTAGTCCTCTTTGCTTGCTATTGTTCACCATGGCTCTGTCACTGAAGCTTTCCCTGGTTATGTTTTTGCCAGCACTGTAGTATATATACTACACTATATATAATGGGCAAAATAAATATAACTAGAAATTAAGTATGCACGACATATTTTGCAACAGTTCCTACAGCAAAAAAATTGAAACATGTTACCCAGCATGTATGTTGGTTTACTTTAAAATGTTTGTCTTTCTTACACTGCAACACAAGCTCTCTTAAAGGTTATGTTAAACTTTCTAAGCAGCAGAAGCATTACACCAGGATCTACATTACACAATTATAAACCTTGATTAACCATACCTTTTGTTTTATTAAAATTAGCCCATGAGTGTTAGTGCTCTCTTGTTCTTTATGTATGGATAGAGAAAAGTGATTCTACAGGGATAAATAGGTACTGCAGGGGTCCTAGAGCACAGACTCATCCTCCCCCAGGTGGTGCCACAACCTGTGGTGGCACAGACGCAGGGGCCGTGACCACAGCCTTTCAGTTGGTGCTACCCCAACAGGAGAGATGAGGATTGTGATAAAAGGGTACCCCCGAGGCCTAGCCTGCTTCTACTGTTGTTTGCAGGTGCACTGTTAGTGGGGCACCAACAGTAACACCCAGGTGATAAAGCTGGAAAAGAGCAAATCAACAGAAGAATGAAACAGGGCCTCCATCTGGCACAGCTGTTCATTGTAAAACACTCTCTGTTGCTTTACTATTAGGATTTACCGAGTTTTTAAAAAAAAATACTATACTGGGCATTTATCCCTCAGGATGACTGTCAGATAAAATGCAAAGCAAGAAAACTAATAAATTTGCAACAAACATGATATAATCAAAATTATAAATTATAATGTTTTGCAACTGTGCCGGGTAACAGAAAAACAGGTGCACTAGGTACATAAAACATATTTAGATGTTTTGAAGTCGTTAACTTTCTGGTAATATAGAAGGGTTTGGGGATACTTGGCATAATTTCCATAATGGACCAAAACTGGAATGCTTTTTCTCCCCTTTTTCTAAAAAGCACAGCAGCTAAATTTCCTACCACTGGAAAACACGCCGTCTTGGCTTATTGCAATATGATATTTACCACCCAGATTCAACAAGCAACACAGCCATTTAGCCTGTTAAGCTCAATGTACTGCCAGGCAGACAGCAGCTGGAGTACACACAGATGAGATTGTACAGGCAACATTTGGCATTCATAGGACATTCCCAACAAAATAAGTTTTTGCTTGGCCAGATGGGTAATTGATGACAACCACGGCAATGGTTGAAAGCAATGCTTTTGATGCCATCGAGAATGTGTACACTGAGGACAGAAGAGGTGACTGCATGCTACCTGCCCGGTGTTATTTCAGGCCTGGATGGAAGGCAGAGTAATTTGTTCCTTTCATGGACAGATGGAAAGCAGAGTGACAGATGATTCACTTTACTTCATCTTCTCTTCGCTGTTATGTGTCTAATCCTACTGCTGCTCCCTTGTTAATGTCTATAGTGACACAAACAAACAAGTACAAATTCTGTCCCCCGCTGTAGTACTCTTGTGGTGATGAGTATTCAGCTCATTTAAGCAAAAAAACTGTGAGAGAATGAGAGAAAATCAAGTCTCAATTTTGCACCTAGAGGCAAAATTGAAAATACTGCTATTTTCTGTCAAGCATATGAAACAACAAGCAGTGTTGTATTTAAGATTGTGTATTGTAATGTATTATGATAAGGGTAGTGATACTGATATGTTAATTTTTAAGAGGCGGTTAAACATTGTGGTTGTTTGCAATGTAGCCAGTTTGCCAATATGCTGTAGGGTAGTTTGTTTGTGTAATATCTTAATATCTTAACATGCAATGTTATCCAGTGAATATACTGAAATAAAAATACTTCATAGTCCACTGTGATGTACAAAAAGGGGGGATAAATCACCTGGGAAAAAGAAATATTTAAAAAGTAATTATGTTATAACCTATGCTCCCTGGCTTATCAGCTTCTTTTGTTGCAAAATAGAACAAAAAGTAACATGAATGCATAAACAAAACACAAAAAAGGAAAGAAAAGAAAATCATCAGTGGCATCTAAACCACAACAAACCCCAACAAAAAGACTGGCACAACATAATGATGATGGTAATCTGTGTGCTCTGATTGAAGGAAGATGATGTCTTAGTTAACAGGGTTTGATGTGCACACTAAAACAGGTCAAAAGATGAATCTGTACTGAGCATATGGTGTAGCGAAATCACATTCTTAGAGGAACACGTTTTTTTTAAACTTCTTTGGGCCAATCACAGAGACTCTTGCGTTTGAGGATCAGGTTTGTTTACATCCTTGAGCTCCTGCTTACATTAGCAAACACAGTTCTCATACACTACAGTCCCACTTGCTCGCCCATGATTCAAGTATTTTATAGCTGATGATCATTTTAATAGTTCCCAAGATAATGTGTCTGATACATAATGATAACATCTCAAGGGATCACAAGAATAATCCTCTGGGAATTTTCTCCTCAACAGTTATCCTGCCAAATGAGAGAAAGCACAGATTTGCTTTGTGCAGAGAGAGAGAGGGAGACAGACTACTCTGAAGCACGAAGCCACCAGTCAAAGCATATCATGTCACTTGCAATATTCTTGCTGAGAAAGTTTCCTCCTGGCCTATTTAAGATAGAGATAAAAAATTGGTGCCATTTGTTATTTTATTATTTTGCCCTTGCCCACTATGTCTCCACGAACTGCTTGCACCAGGGTATAATCAGTGAAGGTATTGGGGATTAGTCCCTCTTTGCCACGAAGGTCAGTATATTTCTTCTCCTGTGGGGGTCACTGTTACCACATCTGAGGCAATGAGCCTCATCCGATGTTCCCACTGCACTAATGACTTATGGTGGCGACTGCACACAGACCACCAAATTTCTGCAACGCTGAACACACGCTCACATCCAGACGCATGGACTGGACACAGATAGATGCTCCCTGTACATGAGTGAGCATACATACTCCCAACAGTGAGGACTGAGAGGAAAAGCAAGGGGCTCTGCACTCAGACAATAGTCTGATAAGGGACAACGTCAGCTTTGCTTTCACCTGCTAGTCAAACAGGGAGGGAAAAATAGCTGCAATACTAAGTACATTTCAAAGCTCGGAGGATATAAAGAAACCCTGCTGGTAATTGAGCGTTTTATTATGGACATAATGGACCTTTCTGACCTGTCATGTCACTTAGAGATCTAGACAAATGGATTGTGTTGGCTGTGATTCATGGATATAGAATTTTTGTTCTTGTACGCATGTATCCAAACAGTTGCTGCTCTTATTCATTTTGTAGTAAAATTAAGCAGTGATAGTGATGCATCAGGTCTGAGAATGTTCAAAGAAATGTAGACAGAGAAACAGGGTCCAGTATACATATCTATTTTTCAACATTTGTCAAGTTACCCCCACTGTTCCTTTGTGGCAGACATTCACCTTGCCAGTACTCAGGATGGCACCACCTGTCAAGGCTTGCCTTGGGCCTCAGACAGAGCCCTCTGTGGTGGAGACTGGATTTTGCGGCGGATCAGTGGGATTTATGTGGACAAACAGACTGCCACTGTATACTTCCACGTATGCTGCCCAAAACTCAATTTGGTTGTACTGCGACTCATCTCTACCTGCTTGAATCCTGATGAGGACAGGGACAGTGGGGGGATGAAAGGAAAGCAACGGGGACAGGGTATTTCAAGTTCAAGTCTGCAGTGATTTTATTCAGCTCTTTCTAGGTACTTTAAAAGGACTGTTTCTACTTGAGGGTTTTACTGATATATGAACTTTCTTTTTTAAATTATTACTGCAGCTCAAATTATTAGCTTGACCTTTACATAAGAACATGAGGTTTGGTCATTAATGTGGACCAGTATGCATTAGCTGACAGTCGTTGGAATGGCAGATGACATAACCTTGTTTTGACCTTGCGCAGCCATGCGTGACTGGATCTTTCAGAGTAAGTACACTTGATGTCAGGGGTATGAAGCAGAGCCACAATCAGCATCTGCATCTGCTATATCTGAAAAAAAAAAAAAGAATACTGAGGCGGTGTAAGTGGGTGACTTTTTTGTCCCCTTTGTCCATTAAATCCGTGCAATATTTGTTGAGATATTTCTGTGTGTATTAAAGTGGTCGATAGAGCCACACTGCTAACACTGCATCAGAAATGTACAAATAATCATATAAAACCGTCTGGAACTATTTTAGCCATATAAAATGCAGTTCACAGTTGGATTAAAAAGTCAGTGAAGGGAATATAAATGCAACTGATGACTCATGGGAAAGCAGAACTGCAGAACAAGATTCAGTGAAGTCCTGAGATCAAATTCAACTTGTAAAAAAATAGACTTTAGCTACATGACATGTAACGGCAGATTCGTAATCATGACTTTTTTTTTACACCAACAATGCTGATTAAGCAATGTCTTATTTGTAGTTGACAGTGATTTATTGAACTGCTTCTGTGTTAAGGGGGATAGTGATGGACAGTGACAGGGCTATGGGTGAGTGTGTGTATGTGAATGTGTGTGTGCTCGAGCAAAGCCCGCATAATGCCTGACCAAAGGCTCTGACACACACATCCACACACAACCTCTTCCTCAAGATAACAGAAACACTTTAAGTTGGTTATGGAATAGAGAAAGCTCTACTGGAACTTAAATTCAAAAGTTTCTGCTTGAAGTCGAGTTGAAATTGTGCGGCAGATCCACATAGAAACCAAAGAAACAACAACAACAACAAAAGAATATTGCTGCTATAATTTGGATGCAATTCGCATCATTTTGAAGAACATAATATGTTTGTATTGTTACATCCCCGCAGTATCCAGTAACTATCCCCTGTGCTATTGTGCCACTGTGAGATAACACCTATATATACACCTAGATTGAATGTTAGAGGAAAAGGGTGAGAGGAGGTAATTCACTGAGGTAATAAAGTAGACAGATCCCATCACAGAATTGAATTAGGCTCACAACAAAACTTCCAGCTTGCTGTTACTACCTGCCTCACACCTACTTTAAACTGTAAACAGTTTCATGTGTTCTGTACAAAGACAGACTTAGTTCATTCGCAGTGGTAGTGGTAGTGCAAACCTGTTCTATCAGCTATGTGTTAACATTGAGATGCTTTTTTACCTTCTAAAGGTTCGTAGCCATGTCTGAAACTCCATTGATGTTATCTAGTCAGGATTTTAGCTGATCGTCTTGTGCTATCAACTGCTGGAGCTGGAGAAAAAGTGCTTAGTTCCAAGGCGAAGCTGGTGTAGAGAGAACTGGAGAGAACTGGAGAGACTTTATCAAGGAAAGCACAGCGGACAGGATAGGATAAACCCAGCTATGTTCAGCACTCCATCGCCTTTTCAACATTAGTATTTACCTTCAGAGAGTTCCCATCCTGTGTAAAAGCCTGGTGCCAGTACCGATGCATGGATGACCCAAGGGCGATGATGATCTTTTGCATTATGAAGATCACATAAAGACTTGTCTTAGCAAACGTTCTTCTTTTCATCCTTCCTTCTTTGCTGTTGATCACAGGAAAGAAGGAATAAAAATATAGCTTGGTGTACTCTTATATGAAAATATGAAAATGTTGTAAGAGACAAGATGTCTGTGAAGGTTCTCAGTCATCTATAATCCAGTTTTGAGATCCCTTCCCAGACGCCTTAACACCCACTCACACCCTGGGCCATCTGACCTCAGGAAATCACATGATAGGGTGGGGCTAGGTTTCACAATGAGCTCACCCGAAACCCTGACTGATTGTGACCCACACCCATTTTCACACCTTGGCTCATGTGATTAGGTAGAGGATCATCAGGGGTTCCTTTTGTCCCTCTTTGGGGGGATACTCCCACGGGGTTTAAATCTGGGACTCTCCACCATTTGACCCTAGAACTGAAGAAGCTTCTCGGATGAGAGGTGAAACATCTTCAAGAAGTCCAGACGCTTTTCTTTCCAAGCTCCTTAGAGTAAGAGCAAAGATCTGTGTGTCATTTTGTCTTTGTTGTCTTTGTTTACTCTGCTTGTAGTTCTAATTCTGTTGACCAATATGTTTGGAGATGCAGGTGAACATCCATCCATCCATTGTCTTCTCTTTATCCAATTCAGGGTCGTGGAGGGGCTGGATCCTATCCCAGGGAGGTAGGGTACACCATGGACATGTCGCCAGTCTATCACAGGGCTAACAGAAAGAGACAAATTGTCATAATCACAATTTAGAATCATCAATTAACATAACCCCATTAACTTTAAATCTTTGGACTGTGGTAGGAAGCCGAAAGAACCCACGCGAACACGGGGAGAATATGCAAACTCTACACAGAAAGGCCACAGTCAAATGGTGAAGTTGAATTTAGGACCTTCTTGCTGTGAAGCAACAGTGCTAACCACAACGGCACCGTGCTGCCCTGCAGGTAAACAGTCCGTGTTTAGTGGAAAAGAATGCATTTGCTGAAATGCACTGCAATAACTAAATAAATATCATCTTACAATGAGTAGATTTTTATTATGTTTTTAAAAGTTATCTACATTGGTAGTGTTCACCCTTGTTATATTAAAAAGCCTTAAATTTTGGACCTATCATCATATGACCTTAATGAAAAAAATTCAATTATTACATCTTGGTGAACAAAACCCAATTCAGGTTAATGTCCTGTATTCCACATTTTGCCCATTGAATTTCATTTTTTGTATGACTCTATTTCATTTACACTGCCATTCACTGGCAATGAAATAACAAGACTCTCCTCACCCAACACAATAGTCCTCATTGGTTAATATTAAGACCTATAATACGTTTGAAATTAAGTGACCCCTAGTGGCCATTTAATTAAGTGCTTGTGAAATGTTTTGTTAAAATACTTGGATGAAACTCAGCACATGGGGGACCTAAAATGTGTGTAGTGTTAATCTACATACTTCTCCTAAACAAGCAGTTTGAAACCTTGGCTTTTGAGTGTAAAACCAGTCAAAATGCAGGGATGTGTTTGTGCAACCACTATCCAAATAACCCTCTGCTGCACACTTTTTGTTCCCTTTAGAGCAGAAGCAATCCTTTATGTTATTTAAAATACACTTATATGTGTTTCAAATTGAAAAAAGGTAATATGATTGCTTAGTTGCTGGAAAAAACTGGCTGTGTACAAGTGTGACACTGCTGTGTTTCAAAGAAAAACAGAGACACCCAGTAAGCTGCTGCAATACAAAAGAGCAGCAACATTAAAATTCAGCAATTCAGCCATTGTCTTTTTACACGCTGGGGAGTTGGTCTAATGTGACACTGTTGTATGTGTGTAACATGTTTCCTCTCACAAGTGGAGGCTAACTTGTCAGCCCTAATCTCTGGGCTTTCTCCCCAGTGGTTCTCTGCAGGCTCAGGACAATCAACACTTGTTTCTGTCGGAGCAAAATAAGTAGTGGGGAATCTCTGACACAATGCTGAGGCACCTCTAGGTTCAGTCATCCGTCTCTTCCCTAGGATACCCCATGCAGGCACAGTGTAAGGAACAATTAGATGGAATACATGGTATGTTTGGTGGCCAACTATTCCTTTAATTTTTAGTAACTGTCTTTCGTCTGGGTAGCTTCTTGCAATATTTATGAAGCCAGTGTTTGCTGCAAACAAGATATATATCCTCTAGACTAATTGGGCTTTAATGACAGTCAAGGATGACCCAGGTAAATGACAGTTCTAGGCTTTGCCGATGTACTGTTAGATGAACTGCTGCAAGTTTTGAGCCTGTATAAAAGTCAGCACAAGTTTCAGTTTCAGCAAAGTGACACAGATAATCCAAATGTTTTAAATTTAACCAAATGCACGAGTAAAGGAAAGGTCACAATTACATGATACATAGAGTTATTTAGTAAAACAAAAGGCAGTGTTATTTGAAGATTATATCCTGGTATATCTTGAGGACACAACAAGCCAACACTTCAGAGTCAAATGTGGCATTATTGATACAGATAATCTAAGAAGTCAGAGCTTATGGCCCATTGCTTTCCAGTTTTGGAAAAGTTAGACGTATGCTGTATTTCTTGGTACATATTTTCATAGAACATGTCAGATTAAAAAAATAAAAAAAAGGAGAAGCAGAAGAGAACAGTTTGATTTTTAAAGTCTTTCCCGTGTCCTGTTTATTGCATCACAGATTAGATTCTTGGGAACTGTATGCAACCTTGATTATGTGTAGGTCAACTGAATGGGTGAGTATAACTTATTCAGGGTGATTACTGTAGAAAACAAAACAAAAGCCTTAAAGCATGTTTTTTGGGACCAAGGAGCTCTACTCAGTGATGTACTGGTGACTTATGATCCAAATTGTGCTCTTAAAGTGATTGATGCAAATTAGAAGAAAAAGGAGAGAAGGGGAGGCTGAATATCTATCTGGATTACTTTAAAAAAATACTCAGTATAATACTTTCAAGAGTTGAGGAAACAATATGGCTCTCCAGCCCAGATTTTTGTTCTTCAGATTGGAACAGCTGAAGCATGACATTGATAAAACATTTAATAATACAGTGAGGAAGTAAAGGAGACTTTGTAATGTCAGTGGAAGAGCGGGGAAACTTGAATGATATTCACTGTCATTGAACATATAAACTATAGTCTCTTGGAGGGAGAATAGACTTTATAACAAGGAGGGAAAGATAGAGTGCCAGAGAAGTTGTGGGGCTGAAACCACAAATCTTTTGCACATATTGTGGAAATGCTATTGCATTTTTAACTATGCTGGATGACAACCAGACACAGCATGGACCACGTTTTGGAAATTTAAAATGATTTTTTGTTTTCAAGTCTTCTTGTCTGTTAAGTTTAGAACAACACTGGCCACAAGAAAAAAAGAAATGAAAAAACAAAACAAAAGCCAAGTTTGCTCATCATGTGATGCATTTTGAAAATCGAACAAATTTCATGTGAAAGAGTACTAGTTGTAAAGTAACCCCCTGGATCCTTGCAACACAGGAAATAATGTTTTTTTCGTTGTTTTGTTCCTCTGTGTTCCACATTTGTTTTTGCGTGATATGTTTTGACTTGCATGATCTGAAACTGTGGAATAAAAATATGCTTTATGCCAGCTGGTTTTCCTTTTTAATTCAAAAAAGTGCTCCCCAATGGAAAAGAAATGCTTGAATCCTCGCATAATGGGCCCCCTTACAAGGTCTTCTCAGCAATGGCCTTCAGGGTGGCTGGCCTACAGAAAAAAAGGGGGGGGGGAAAAGCAATTTTGTGTTTGGTTTAGTGTTGGAGTCCAGGGGCTGAGCGATATCTATCACCAGAAGAACATTTTGTGCTTTGAAACCTCATAGTGGCTGTAGCCGACAGGAAATGAGACAGGGTTTTTCATTTCCCTGTTGCTATCTCCACTCACAAACTAAATAAGGACCCCTTTGCCACGGGACCCTGATTATATCTACCTACTATTCGCATTGCAAAAGGAAGACGGCAGTTCTGTAATCATGAATGTAATCTACATCATGAATTTCATATTCATGGTAGATGCTAAAATACAACAGGGTCAAGAGATCGAGAGAAGAAAAAAAGAGGCCTGGTAAGATAATTGATTTCACTTTGGGGACAGTCTTGGTTCTGGTGGGATGTGAAAAGGATGGAGTGATTGACACATTGGTAAGCTGTGAAGATGTATGCTGAATGATGGATAGATGTCATCACTAAAGTAACAAGCAAGCTGTCTGATTTTTATCACCTTATTATGTTGTCATGGCCGGTGGAAGCACAAATTGCACATCTCTTGCCCTCATGTAATTTCCTGTTTCTCTCCTTGTACCTTCTCTGTTTTCTGTTTCATTTTCTTAATCGATACATGCGTGTGCTCTTTTTTCACAATTGTCTCTGATTATTATTATTAGATACGTTTAGTATGCAAGCAGCAGAAGGAGGTGTTTTTAGGTGGGGGGTATACCTTCTCTGCAGTTATTTAATATTTACTCCTACTCTTTGTTCCTTATTTTTTGGCCTGCTTTTCCATCCACTCGCTTTTTATTACTGCAGGATTTCTCTCCCAAGACACCTCCCACATGCCCTGTCCCATTTGTCTCTCTGATTAATATAAAATCTTCTCCCACTAGGCTCACTATTCCAGTGAAAAACCAAAACAATTGGTGGCTATTTGATTGGCCTTGGCCTTCATGGGTGCAAAGGGATTTAAGGAGAAAAAGCAAAAGCACTTGATCTATTCATCCATCCGCATGGAAATCAATGTGCTCTGTCTTTTAGACACACCCCCAGTGGATGCTCACTTTTTTTTTTTTACCACAGGATTCCTGCCTATTGTCTGAGTCAGCTGCGCAAGTTTAAAGTGGAGACCTGCGGGGACCTAGAGTCCCACAGATCCACTGAACACTGTCATCTGCGTAAATCCAAATGAAAACATTTGAAGATAAAAGACTATTATTCCTGAGAAAATTCCTAGTCTCAGAACTATTGCTGTGCAACGAGATTAGAGTGATTTGCTTATTCAGAAGTGGGGGGGCTGATTGACATCCGTGAAGTTGGTGGCTGATAAAGAACATTTTGGCTGGAGTGGCCAGGATGGAGCAGCGGTGTCATGAAGCTGTGACATAGCAAACCAGATAATCAGGCAACAACTCAACCAATACACAGATCAATCACAACTGAATTTTAAAGCTCATAATAGCTTTGATTGTAATCTTAGTATTCAAGGCCATGTTGCATTTAAATGCTATTAAACAGCATCAAAGTAAGTGTGCAGCAGCATTTATTCTCTCTCTTTATTTTGTTTAAATCACAGTGTCACGGAAGCTGGTGTTATTTTAAAGTGTTTTTAATGATGTTAAGGACGGGCTGCACATTTTGTAAAAGCCTATCTGTGTCGTAGAATAAAGCTCTTTTCAAGTTAGATGAGGGCAGCAAAATGTAACAGGTGTATACACTGTATAATCACTAGTGTTGGGTGAAAACTAATCACATTACACTCATCTGTAATTCAGTAACATAGCACATTACTGTTCCCTAATTTGGAAATCAGATTTCAGTTGCTAATAAAGCAATCATGTTATTACCTTAATCTGTGAATAGAGAGGTTGAAATGATCACTGCTAGCTATTTATTTAAACGGGCAATAGTATGATGTAAAATGAAAACTGTCAAATCATCCACTGGTGTGAGTAATCAAGCCTCTCCAAACTCCTGAAAAGGTTACATGCAAAAAGAAAACTTTAAGAGACCCCTGTGTACCTTTATTAAAAAACAAAACAAAAACAAAAACAGGAATGTAATGTATTAATTGTTTACTTTTCTTAAAAGTAATGCAGTATGTGACTTAATTACTCGCTAGAAAAAGAAATTTGTTACAGTACTTGTTACATTACTCATGCATTGTCGCATATTAACCAGTTAAGCAGATACCTTCCAAACAACAACACAAATGCTAATACTAAAGCGGATTCACTTAGAATTCTTTTTTCAGCTTTTATGTATGAATACAAAGCAAAGTTGAAAACCAGCCCAAATAGACTGTGAACTTATTTACCTGTTTAAGTTCAGGGTCTGGCTGCTGGGTTGGGGTTGGCATCTGCTCAGCTTTGTCGTCAATAGCAAAAGTCCACCCTGCAGGTACTTTTTCATTCATGACCTTGTTACTCCAACAAATGTTAGTTAAGTTACATATGGATGATGCACACTGAATGCGATACGTGAAACAAAGGCAAATGGAGAATGTAATTGGATTCACAGGAGGATGACGAATATGAAAATCAAAAGAATTAAGATTTATAATAAATATTTTTTAAACATATAAATGCTAGCAGTCTCTGCATGTGTGATGTTTGTGATATGTTTGTGAAAAGTTGGTCGTTTGTACACAAATTTATTTATAGATTCATGGCCTCTTGGCTAGCTTTGTGTTATATTCCTGCAAATAGCAGATGTTGGGTAAGCATCATGACGCAGCTGTTGCTGTCCTGAACACAATCTGGCATTTCACCATCAGCTCTTGTCCTGTTTGTGCATTAAAAGTAAAACTAATGCCCATGTTTCCACTTCTCAAACAACCGCTCCACCATTTTCCTCCTCCCAACATACAAAGTAAAATTAGCTCAAAACGGATGCTGATGCCAGCTAAACAGCCAAAGCAAAACTTTCCACAGGTAACGAAAGTAGGCTTGTTTTAGACGAAATGCCGTCTTTTTCAGCAGAACTGCTGTCACCGTAATCACTGTTAAGTAAAGTGCTCTTTGGGCTTTTAGTTTTCACCAACTGGTGTGAGTTTGGGGTAATATTACTAAATGCTACAAAACTGTTGTATTATTGTCTTATCATATAAATGCCTTGAGGCGATTGTTGTTGTGATTTGGCGCTGTATAAATAAAATTTAAAAATTGAATTGAATTAAAACAATGATTTTGTTTATGCTCTCCTAATAAGTCTAGAAACTGACAAGGGATTATGAAGATTTAATGTTTATTTTTAACTGTAATGTAATAATTTAAAACAAGGAGGAAGGCAGCGCGCAGGCTCGGCTGTTTCATTAACTTTTGTTGACAACCTTGAACAGAAGGGTAGTTCTGATTCAGTCTTTCCCTGAAGTTGTAAAACTTCAATCCTGCTTTGATTGAGGGGATGGCTGGGCCCAACATAATTTGTTGATGTACTTGACCAACTCACTATCAATGTGGGGTGACCAGAGTGGTGTCCACTGAGACTTGAATTGCAGCCATGGCCAACCACTAAAACTGTAGCAGGGTGAAGTTTATTTACGTGTAAATGTACAACACAGTTCTTCCTTTTGTTCCTTTCAAAATGAGACTAGTGGCTTTGGCCCAAGCTTTATTGGCTGCTTGTTAACCTTTTAGATGACAATGAAAAGGTTCCTCTGCTCATTGTTTTTCCCTTCTCTGATTTATAAGTGTACCCTCCTTCGTGTTTATTTGAGAAGACAAAGCCGGTGTGTTCACTGTGCATAAAATCTTTTTATGCTATAAGCTATCAAACAGAGGTGAATTATTTATCTTGTCAAAGCAGAACATAATGCAACACTGCTCCAAAGTGTTATGTGATACTATGTGATACAAATGTAGCTTGCAAAACACTAAAAATGTTCTGTATGAATTATTGCTTAATAAGTTCATTATATTTCCTTACATAAGTTGCCACCTAGAATAATCATATCATTAAAAAAAATCCAATAATGTAATAATAACATGCTGCATGATGGTGACAGGAAAAAATATACTGTCTGTGGGCATATTATTGAAATATTTCTAATAATCACACATATATAAAGAATGTTTCCTTACTGTGTAAGGAGAACATTTAACCCAGTTAAAATCATGTTTCACTTACATATATATGTGTGTTGTACCTTTGAAAGAGAAGGTTGCACAGAGGTACTTTGGTTCTTGAATTTATTATAGTTGCGCTCCTCTGAGGGGATTGTGCTTTTAATATCCCATTACAGTATTTCTAACACATCCTACGTAAAAATAGTAGCTTTCATTTCCACCGGGCATTTGTAAAGTGGTGACATAAGCATATTTTTAATTCCTCGTCTAATATGTTGATTGCTTGCTGTTTTAGGACAGTCGATGTGACAGTGACTGTTTGGTCCTGACGTGCAGCATAAAGAATGTATAAAGGGAAAAAAACCCACTGGAAGTTGGCATCAGGGCACATTCTGAAGGGAGAGAGGGACGCGTAGTGAAATGCTGATTGAAAAGAGGAGAAAATCAATCAAGCAAGCCTGTCTGATTGACAGCTTGCCAAGGTGTTTTCTGTGGAGGTGTCAAGAACAGCACAATTGCTCTCCCTCGTCCTCCCTCTCTTTCAGTTCTCCCCCCACCCCACCTCTGTCTCATCCATCACTTGCCTCCTCACCCATCATCACACTGTCGTCTCCTCCTAAACGTCTCACCAAGCTCCGCCAGTATCTCTGACTTTTCAGGCCATTGTTCCTTCTCTTCCACTACCTCTCGCGCAACCTCCCATTTTCTCTCCTAGTTGTTCCCTCATTTTCTGATGGTGGGCAGAGATGCATCCATCGGCAGCCATTTAAGGCTGCAGACTGACACTCCTTTAATCTTGTCGTTCTGTAACCTTCAGAGGAAAAGACAGAGCTGCTCCACTTGCGTTACCTTTAAACTTCTACACCAATCCATCGGTTATTTTCATGCATTCTCATTTCTCATCTCCAGTGAAGTGAAGTTGCTTTGTGTTATTTGTTTTCATTATGCTCTCAGATATATTACATTGGCAAGATGGACAAAACAGTCGCGGGAGAAGGTAATGGACCAACACTGTAGCTATACGCCGAGTCCCATCAAAGCACCAAGAGGGCACGGAGTGTAGGCACGATGGCTAAAATGTGAAGGGTGTGGCCACTAATGGAAATATTTTTACAAATAATTCTGTCACTAGTAGTGGCACTGAGGCAAGTGTGAGAGGCATTTGGCTCATTCATCTCTTAAAGGACAAAGTGTTCAGTTTCAATCAATTCTAACATTTCACTTCTAACTTTCTGAGTGATTCTCAAAACTCTTCATCTTTGTAAAGGTAGTGAGGAAACAGGGTTTAGAATTTCCTATCAGTTTTGCAGAGCGTAATCTGTTCTTTGGTAATAGGTTACATTGTCACTTGGCTACTTGTGCTGCATAGACAATGTATGCAAAATAAGAGAGGATGAAGCTTTGCACTGCCATAAAGTAATTTCTGTTTTTGACTGTTTAAAATGTACTGCAGCCAGGGTGACCTTTTTTTAAACATAAGGAAAGGAAGAAAGACATTCCTCCAAATTAAACACAGAAAGGCAGGAGATTGATTAGAGACAGAAGCACTTGAAACAAAATTGCAACCTTAGGATTTTAACATATTTGCCATGATAATGTTTAGCTGTCACAACAATGCTTTTCATTGTACTCACACCTACATGCTATTGTGACTTAACCAACACTAAGTCAGTGGATCATTCTCCAGCTTCACAATGTTCTCCTTTGTATACAATAACAAACTAGATTTTTACAGGGACTAGATTATTTTCTTTAGCTAATCCCACTGGCTATAAAAAACACATGGATGCTCCAGGTTTCAAATTTAACTTGAATATCTTCTGTTTAATAGAACCATCTGAGTAATTTAGCCCCAAAGATTAAAACGTTCTTGAACACATATTGTAGACTGGAGAGCTGCTATTTAGCTCCATGTAGATTTATCTGTCAGTGTGAGGCGTATGGTCCAATATGGTTCTGTGGCGGTCCTATGCACACCTTATTGGACATTTGTCAGGTATTTACAGTCTCCAGGCCATTGTCACCAACAACCAGTCTGTGGGCTACTTTTGCTTGTGGTCCTTGCAGTCATGGAGAAGAGTAAAGTTGTAACATGCAAAGAGCTGAAATGACACTGGATATTACAAACAATGTCCCACTGGACTATTTCTGCTTCTCATGCTATTGTGTTTGTGTTGCTTGCATACCTTCTTACAGTAGGTAGGCTCTGCATAGGCAAATGGACATGAACCATACCATAAAACAACCATCATGAGGTGTGTAAGTGAATAAGATAATGCCAGGTTTTAAGAAGCATCATGTTATTAAGCTTTTTCATTTTTGTCCAAATATTACATATTAACTCACTGTCAGCATGTTAGATGTCTGCTATTTTTCTGCTCTTTCCATTCTAACTGAAGTCACTGAAACTGAAGCGATCTGATTCTTTTTTCTATCCACCCATCATGCAGTTAATTAAAGACCTTGTGTGGCACAAGTAATGACACAATTAACATTAGCATGGCTTTAGTAGGGTTAAGTCATTACATCTTATGAGTGGCTGTGTGCAGACAGGAATAGGACCCAAGGTGCAGACTCCGGAGACAGT
The DNA here is from genome assembly GCF_018398535.1 of Haplochromis burtoni. Lineage (NCBI taxonomy): Eukaryota > Metazoa > Chordata > Actinopteri > Cichliformes > Cichlidae > Haplochromis > Haplochromis burtoni. The sequence goes on from NW_024582711.1 coordinate 289,841, forward strand.
CGTGAACTCAAAATGGCTTTAATGTGATACTCAAAATATATCATAACTGAAAAAACTCAAAATAAACTTAAACTGGAGGAATGACAGAACACGCAGCAAGGTAAACGGTAGATCGCGCCACGGACACAGAGAAACACAGGGCTTAAATACACAGAGGGAGCAATCAGGGAATGAGTAACAGGAGGAAAACACAGCTGGGACAAATCAGAACTGACGAGACCAAAGAAGCGTAAACTGAACACACTGAGATAAGACAGAGACCTTCAAAGTAAAACAGGAAACACATAACACAGACTCACATGCAGGCACTACAGAGGGAACAGAGACGTGGGACCAGGGCAAACACAAACACTGACTGAACACGGTGATATAGGAACTAAGGATACACTAAGGATAAGATGCGAACTAGACAAGGGGATACAGGTGATAGGGGAGACAGAGCAACTAAAGAAGACAGAGACATAAACCATAAGACAGAACTCAAAGAAACCAAAGACTAGAAAGTATAAATAATATAATAAACTCAAAAACCCTGGGTCAACGACCCAGGCATCCTAACATTACATTATTGCATTACAGAAAAATATAATGCAATTACAGTAATGTTGTTTATCAGTGAGTCTATTCTCAATCCTGGGGCACTGAATGCTGCTCTTGTAATGAAAGTTGCATTTTGACAGTGGCTGGAAGCTGGAGTACTGAAAGAGAACCAATACAGATAAAGGGAAGACATGTAGACTTCCTGCAAAAGCCCACAGTGGTGTGTCCCAGGGCATATCCAAAATATGATTAAATTCATTAACACCTTAAATATTGGAGGTATACACATCAATTAATCAGTAATTATGATCTATTAATATCATGTATATGATTGTGAAAATTTTCATTACCTATAATGCGTACATTTACTTTGGTGACCTTAAATATATTTGGATTATATAACCTGTCCACTATTAAGCTACTTCAACAAGATTATAACTTTATAACTTTAAAAAGCCTAAACACTCATTTTCATGTTGCACAACAATGCAAAACACATATAAAACATTTATTTAAAGGTAGTGATATTACTTAAAAATTTGCTTAAATTTGTTTTCCAGTGCAGCTTCACCTTTCATATAATAAATCTGCAACTGGACACAGGGTTGCACGAGCCTGAAAATTGTGTTTTCCATGGCAGTTTGCTACACTAAACCTATTTCCATTTAAACACTCTGATTACCTGTGGGCCCCTCAGTTGTGTTTTTGCGCTCATGAAAACAACCATGTTGTTGGTGAATCAAAATCCAGAACCTTCTTGCAACATTGCTAATGAATGGCACCGCCATGCTGCAGATTGTTTACATCAATCAGTTTATAACCATGAAACACTGAACAAGCAATTTTCATTTTGTTGTTTGTTAACAATGTTTTTTACTATCTTAAAATTAACTATTAACTATCAATTTACTATTTGTTAATGATGGTTATTTTGTATAAACTGTTACAGCACATTTTTCTAAGAGAAATGGCTGGAAGTTTTCCCCCTTCAGTTTTCTAAGTTTTTCTCTCAGTCCTTGAAAATGTGTTGAGGTAGGTTGAATGAGTCACTTACCTCCATAAGAGACTGCACTGTAAGAAGAGATGGGGATCTGGGAATCACACCCTGTTGAGATGGCTTGTCAGTCAGTCTGCTCCTCAACATTAAAAGTGTAAAGACATACTGACTCAACCATCCCTGAGTGCCCTGGCTGGCTGGCTTTTAGACAGAGAGAGCCTTGATGCTAATTATAATGGGAAGACAAAGTCTCCCCAGCGGGCAAGCAAAGAGAAATATGGTAGGATCACTAAAATGATGAATCGTGACTTTTAGTTCTGCACCTATATTTCAGTTCATTATTTTATTGCTCACTGAGCTCTCTCCATATTTAGTCATTTGCAAGTAAAATGAAAAATGGTGTTTGTTTAACAATACCAACTCAAAGTTTTTTTGCAGGGTGGAGGTTTAAACCACAATCATGACACATAAGTCCATTTCAAGAAACCTTTTTTTTTTATTTATGCAGAAGATTGACCCCCCATCATCAGAGTCTTATAGGTAAGACTAATCTTAATATCTCTTGTTTAAACAGACCAGAAGTTGGATTTAGATGTGCTGGGTAGCTTTTTCTTTGATCTTCCCATCTCGCTTACTGTAAGAAAGCAGATAAGCAAGTTGTACGTTTATGAAATTAGATTAAAAAACAAAAAAGAACAAACAACAGCTCAGCTCTCAATTTTGACGAGTTTTCACAAAAACAATTCCTTGCTGACCTCTGAGACTTTCAGCACAAGTTTTTCCAAATTAAATGAACCAAACAATGTTTTTTCATTTAATCATACAAAAGTGTTTCAGATGCAAAATAATAATGCAAAACAATGATCCATTCATTATAGAAATTCCATCCTCCATCACAACTCAATTACCTCTTAATGATAATTGTACCTGGGTGATTTTTTAAAATTTTGTTTTTTATAACTCACTGTCAACAACTGCTTCATGTCATGTGACACAAGAGATTTGCTTAAATGAAAGGTAATGCATTTCATATATACTTAACAAACACAAACACCATTCCAAGTGAAATGGAAGATAGAATTCTGAAAAAAATCATCTTGGCCAGCTTTTACCATCCGAAAGGCCCACATTAACTGCATCAACTGACCACCCCTCCTTGTTATCCAGGAGAAATAGTTCAGTGATGCTTAAAGTAGGAAAAACTTTGATTTCATGATTTAAACTAGTGCTGTACTCATGTGCCAATAAGGTGATTAAGTCTAATCTTTCCTAATTCTGGCCATGGTATGAAAATTAACATTGGATGAATGCTGTGTGGTTAACATGCTAGAAGTCTGTGCTCTTGTTATGAGTGCAATTCTTGTATTTTATTTGTTTGTTATTATGTTATTAGCAGCTATTTGTTTTAGCTGTACCAATGTACCAATACAGTCTATGGATGTGTCTTACTAACCATGTTTGCTAGCATTACCTCATAACTCTACCCTGTCTAAATATGGACACAGCCCAGTAGGAGATTGTATGTTTAGGCATTAATAACTCCTGGGTCAGATTTATCAGAAGATCGTGGTTTGGGTTAAAATACGAAAGTTGCCCCGTCTTTGACAGTTACCAATACATGCACATGCTACGATAATGTTTGCTCTGTTCATGCTGTTGATTAGCTAATATACTTAATCATACTGAGAAAAGTAAAAAGTAGAGATGGTAGATGTTGTTTATATGATAACTGAGCATTATTCACAGTGAAAAGGATGACTCAGGTTTATGCTCATGTTATGCTTTTATTTCCCACTTCCGGTTTACACGTCATAATCCTAAGTGCTTTTCCACAGCTTTTCCAACACCCTTGCAACCCACCGTTTAACAGTCTGCTGATATTCCTGCCCCGTCACCAACATGAAAACCAATATGTTGCTACTAAAATACTAAATAATGCTGATGTTTCAAAACAGGGCTTTAAAGATAAATTGGTGATATTAAAAATGTATTAAGAATACGAGGGTTGAACAATTTCATCATTTTTAATTTCACTTTCCCACAGAGTTTTTATCTCCCTTCTTTGTTTGCTCCTCCTTTCTGATTATGGAACATAGTGAGGTATTTTATTGTCACTCACAAAAGAAGAAGAAGAAGAAGAAGAAGAAGAAGAAGAAGAAGAAGAAGAAGAAGAGGCCTAGCTCTAATCTAGGCCTGGAAGAAAGACAAAAAGATACCAGACCACAGCTCCTGCTTCAGAAAGAAAGGGGGTGGGGGGATGTGAAAAAATTCATAAGTAAAAACAAAACAAAACAAAACCCAAACATCCCATTTACTATTAAATGTGCAATATTACTAGGAATGATCATTTTTAATGACATCATTACAACATCATGCTGCAAAATGAAACTAAAAAAAAAGAAGAACAGTAAGAAATAGGGTAAAGCTGAAGTTGGATGCCTGCTAGAAAATAAGTACAATGAAAGAATAAAGGAATAATCAATGAAAAGATGGGAATTGAAGACTTGACAAGAGATGTGTGAGATAAAAGTAGGAAAAGAAAATCAATAAAACTCTTCTGATTCCGGACTCCCATCTTAAACGTGATAGTATAGTTCTCCTGTGGATTGTAGTATTTTAGTGATTGTCTGTGCCTATGATAGATGAGTTGAATTGTTTGATTCTTGCAGGTTCGATTATTGTCAGACTCTAAAAGGCTTTCATTTAGAAAGTTTTTTCCTGGCCAAATCCTGGCTGGATTCAAGTAATGTAAGTAATTATTTGGTGAGAGTCATTCAGTGCAGCTTAACACAGTGGTGAAAAATGGTTTAAAAAGATATGATTGTTGAAACAGAAGATTAGAAGAAAAATGTTGAGTGTGAATGAAACGAGTGCAAAGATGAGAGCACAGGCAAGGCAGAAGAAGGGTTGCAGTAAGAAGAAAGGAAGAAAGCTGTAATAGAAATGAAAGGGCACTCCTGCTGTTGATAATTGGAGCAGTGATGTGCCAACACCATCTGAGAGGTTTTCCACCTGAGGGTACTCTACCACAGGGGCTCAGACAGTGAAACCACATTACAGCTCTTCTGTGTGCACCAGACAGTCTCCTCCAATAGCTGGAGCTCAAAAAGGTGGAGACTTTTTCTGCTCTTTTCTGTCCATTTTCTGCAAAACACATTTATCTGTAGTCCAGTGGAGAGATTTTTTGACCAATGTTGAGCCTGAGATGTCATCAATGTTACCAAAAGAACTTTTTTACTGCAGATATCTACTGTAGGTTGTCATATAGCCAGAGAAGCACAGGTATTGCTGATAACATTCAAATGACGAAATTCCATTTAAGAATGCCAAATAACATTTGACAACTCATATTCTTCAGTTTCCATTTGTGTTTTATTTGTTCAATTATTAGTTTTCATCCCTCTTCTGCAGCGTACCATCTTTTACTTCGAAAATGGCTCTCCCAGCTCTAAATTAATTGAATTTGGGATTTAGCATTAAAGCCGAAGTGTGGGATTTTTACAAATAAATAAAAGTCTTTTAAACTCAAGCCTCATATTGATTAAGCCAGTCGGTGACAGCTAAATCTCTCTGTACTCTGTATTATCGTGTTGTTTTAATCTGGTGTTTGCATATGAGCACACTAGAGTAACAAGGAGCAAGCATCCGAGAAAAAGTTCTGATCCTTCAGTAAAAAAGAAACAGAATAAGGGGATTATAGCCTAAAGAAGACAGCAATCGATAATGAGAACAACTGTGTCAAATAAGTCACAAGCATGCACTCACAGTGCTTCTCCAAGTGTCATAAGGGGGAGACGAAATGTGTTTTTAATTGAATGTATTGTCAAAGTTAGGTCATGACATATTGTGTGATTGACCGTTTAAAAAAAGGGTCAATCACACAATATGAGATGTGCAAATTTAAAGGCTTTAAAATGTGAGAAAGTTGTTCATTGACTGATTTGTTGTGTGTCACCCTCGGCAGGTTGTGTGTTACTGAGTTTTCTTATCACCATAATGACTCACTGTCAATTCTGGTGAATAATTTTCCCAAGTCACTGTCAGCAATTATGTTATGTGTGATGACAGAAAATGTTCAGAACATAGCACACAAGTGGGTAAGAAATGACATCTGTATAATTAACTTATTGTTGTTCATTTGTGGGAGGCACAAATGGTGACATCATTATGTAACTGCACAGTGTTCCATAGGAGTCACAAAATAATTGATAGCATGTACTATTCAGGGACATTTTGACAGCTTTATTTACAGATTTTTTTAATGTTGCAAATTCTAACATAATGTTATCTAATTATCTGGCTTGAACGCTGCTAATTAAAAATTTAAAGTCTACTATTTTAGATGTTTGAGACTGAACCAGAGGCAGGAATAAAGACTGATTTGTGCTCTCCCCCCCTTTTAAATGCGAATAGTGTAAATATACATATTCAGGCATCCAGTAATTGCATAAAAATATTACCACCGGCAACAATGTTGCCATGATGGTAAGTAAAATATTGCTGTAAAGTAAAATAATGTCTTCATAACTTGAATAACTGTTACTCTTTCTAGAAATACTAACTTTAGTTTATAAACCACTGGTTTCCTTTAATAACAACATCATAATAACTTCTGTTTCATGGTTCCCTTTGTTGTCTTAAGATAATAAAGACAAAATGTGACAGGAAGTTATCAGTTTTAAAAATCAAACCAGTGTGCAGTGTGTGAAATTTGTGTGTGTGTGTTTTTTTTACCTTTATGTTTTCACACTTCAGAGCTCGCAAATATGTAATTTGATTGCTATGTGTTGTTTTTTACGATAGTGTATATTCAGAGAAATGGGTTACAAAAAAATCAACAATAGGACAAAGGATCTATGTTTATACACCTGATATGAATCTATGAAAAACACGAGATGCTAGTTTTTCACACCGACTTGCATCTCCCTTTGAATTTCACTTACTGAGGTAAACAAGAAGAAAACAAAACTAAAATAAATAAATGAATACATAAATGAACAATACACATTTGTGACTAAAGAAGAAAGGAGATGTATTTTCCAGTATGAAGGTATTTTACCCTCAGTATATGAAACCCAAAAGGTTGTATCAATATTGGTATAATTTCTATATATAATTTATATAGGAACATTTGTTCCTGGGGCCATTTATTTAGACTTGTTTACCACAGTTGCTTCTTCAAGAGAAAACATTTTGCTTCTGATCCAATGGTCAAGAAATATCAAAGAACCCAAGGCTACATGTCACAAATTTCTTGAAATTACCCTTTTCCCAAACGGGTGTTTTCATTGGTTTGGTCCCAGCTGATATGTTTTGTTCTGATAACCTATTGCTGAAAGGTTTGACATCAGTTATAATCCTTCGAGAGCTTCTTTTGAGTTTTACATTTACACTATATTTTTTTAATGGGTAGATGACTTTTCTGATCTTGTTTGGTTGAAAGAAACCATCCTCCAGTACAGACAGGAAGGAAAGGTTTAAGGCTAGTTCAAACTTTTTGCTTGTTTGTTTCTAGTACCTCTTATGGGCCTGAAATATAACTTTGGTACTTTGATATTGCCCAAGTGTGCAGTAGACTGCTTGCCAATTTAATTTTTCTGCAAATGTAGCTGATTTTTATCCCTTTATGCACTACATCAGTCTGTAAAAACTGATTATTTTTTTAAATTGTTCTTGCAGCTTACATGGTTGTAGCTATCGAGAAAACAGGCATGTGCATCATTCTCGTATTCATTTATAGGGCAGTTTTAATTAAGCAGAGAAATTTACCATTTACAGTATAATTTCAGAAATTACTAAAAAGATCAGCCATAACAGGGTGAAGTGAAAAGCCTTGATAATCTTGTTGTAATTTGTTCTTATATTTCGGCATTCGTGTGTGAAACATGCACCACCATCTAAATGTTCTTGCACATCAAGCACAACTGCAGCATCCTACCTCAGCAGGACAATGCATCCTGTCACACTACAAATATTTTTTTTCAATAGGAAGGCTTGAGGAACACATCAGAGAGTTCCAGGCATCAAACTCCAGAGATCCTGATCTAGTTTAGCATCTGCAATGCAACTGGAGAACTTTGATCCACAAGAGGGCTCAAAGTTACTACAAACTTAAATTCACATGTGAGGTAAATGGTATGTAAAATCAGCATTAGGTATTAGGTATCAGTATTAGGTATACTTATGGTATATAGTAGAGCATTTCTATACCTTGTTGCACATTGTTATATTTGCTATGCACCATTTAATAATGGTAATGTAGCATTGTAGCACTGCATGTTGCAAAACACAGATGTTAGAGATTACATCTGTTTTGGTGCTTTTGTTGGCTGCATGCATACTAATCAAATTATATTTACAACAATTTTAGTTTCAGTAAAACAAAAGGCACAAACACACTTGGTGTGTTGTGTTATATCCACACTCTGGAATAATTTAAAATGTGTGCATAAACAATCAACCCCAAATTACCCCTAACACCCTGCTCTGACAGATGGGGTAGTGATCAGTGTCTTAATAAATGTCAGGCCAAACACTAAAGGCCATTAGCAGCTGCTATTAGGTCTGCTTGCTAAAAATTAGAATATATTTTTCCCACCAACGACTTCAAGACAGCACATTATGGCTGCATGGTTATATATGAGTCTTTTGGTGTATCATTTTGCTGTCAGGAGACGTCTACGCAATCCTCACAGAAACAGTTGAAAAAAACCAAGCAAAATGATAGAATACCCAGAGATGAACAAATCTCAATCCATTTTCACTGAAAGGTAGCGAGACGACAAGGTTTCAACAGACTGGTGAAATTGCTCATGATTTAATCTTTTTCATTCTATTTCAAGAAGACACTACACTCACTCCTTTCCTTGTGCCACTCATTCAACCTCATGCTTTGCTGAGCAATTCTCTGACCCTTATTTTTGTGTCCCTGTAATACCTCATTAATAGCCCTTTTAGTAGCAAATTAAGTCAGAATTGAAAAAAGAGACTCTTTTAGGGTTTCTCAAAGAGGATTTTGAGGATAAGCAGCCTACCATTGTCACTTTACTTCATGTCTCTGGCAAAAGAGAAACAGAGTGGCAAAATTGTGTACACTAATAAGTTTGAAACTGTCTAAAGGGCTGATCCATCCAAGAATCACTGACATTAAGATCACATTGGGGGATATAATGTAATTTACCTGCCTCATCAGCTAATGCAGCACAAATCCATTTTTGCTCAAACAGGAAAAGCCACATACATTACCTTGATGACTATGCAGAGTCAAGAGGGGAAAACTAATGAGACTAAATGTAATTACTGTCCACCTCTGATTTGAAAACAAAATAAACTCTCCTGCTCTCCCATTCGAGAATAAACCTTCTTTACTTTAGCACTCACCACTACAATTGGCTTTCTTGTCATTATTTAGACAGGTGTTCACTCTCTTCATTAGGATTCCCATTAGCTGATGGCTAAGCCACCGTACTTTCCCTGACATCCATGAACTGATTAAGCAGAGAATTACAGGAGGTGTCGAGCTATTGCGATTCTAACAATATCTCACAGAAACATTCCACCCGGTTTGCTGAAGTGCTGCGTCAGAGGATATCTAAACCAATAACATAAATGTCTCCCCCCCTTCAAACCTCCTTCAAACCCCGTCAATCTAATTCCCTGAAAAAAATAGTATAATGCTTCTTAGGTCCATTGAAAACAGAAAACACCAATGTTGTCTCAATCTCTTTTCTCCCACACTCTCTCAGCCTTCGTGTCTTTTCCATTCGCCTCATACAAGGTGACTTCCACACTTATCTGGGATTATAATTGTTAGGTTGAAATTGTTAAATGTTGCCACTGAGCTACTTAAATTAAGTCTTGGTTCAAACTGTATGATCAAAGACATTCCCCTGTTTCTGACTCCCTCCCCAGCCTGTTGAATGGTGGGGGAGGCTGTAGTGTTTTATTATAGGCACATCCAATGTGAGGGTTCAGTTTCCTTGTTTAGTAAACTTCCTTCCTTTATGAACCTTTTGTGAGCAGGGGGTCCCACAAATGCAATGGGTGTTTGTGTAAACTGTGTCACAGAATAAAAGGCTGCAGGGGAAGCTCTTTCTTCGAAGTGGTCTGAGACTGAGGGCAGAAGGGCTGCTCTGAGATTCTTCCCATGCTAGCACGTGAAAAACCGGTTGAGCTGTTCGTCTTGCTTCGCTAACAGGAATAAGTCTCTAAACCAGCGGGGCCTGTGTAAGCTCAGACCCAACAATAATGTGCCATGGAGGTTAAAGTGTAACATGAGTGAGCCCTGATTTTTTTCACTCCGTCTTCCTGCCGCTGCCTTTTTCTGTCGATCTAAACCCTTGGTAAAATTAGGCCTCGGATATAGGTGAGTAGCTCCGAGTTGCCTCATGCAATGTGCACAAAGTGAGATGAAAAATTTAAAAACATTAAAGTTGTTAAGTAAGGCGATCAAGATCCTGAAGGAACTAACATGTAAAACCTTTTTTCAGTCGCAGACAAACCAGACAACAGTCTAATTTCCAGGGAGATGAGTTTAGCCTCTAGCTTTTCACTGAGAATGTTGATACCAAATATATTTTATTTATTATCATTTTGATTTATTTATGTTATACCCCATTTAATGTATTGAGGAGGAGAAAGTGGAGTCGTTGATCGCGTGGGGGTATGAATAATTAACAGGAAATAAACAAATAAAAGAACAAATATGGTAAATAATCTTATCGTATCCAACAGCTGCGTCGATACCCCGACACCCCCACACCCTTGCCTGGTAAAGAAAAACCCCTGTCCATGCAGTTAAGCTGCTTATAAATATTTGTAATTAAAATCGGAGAGGGAAAGCAGGGAGAGTGGCATCTTTATCACTGGAGACACTGCTGCTGCAGGTGTCTTTGATGCCCAGAAAGGCGTTTTGATCTGACAGTGCAGGAGCGCAGAGACTCCAATCGGCTTGTCCCACTCAGCAGCTCCCTCCCTTCTCTTACCTCACCACCCCACCCCCCACACTCTCACATGTTCAAGAGTTCATTACGCATTTGTTTTGCATTTTCATCTATTTCTACCACAACTTTGAAATCTCCTCAGCCCAAGCCTTTAAATTATTCATCAACTCTATTTTAGGGATGGACAAAACTTTGGGATCCTGCAGAGATGTGCAAAATACTGTGTCCGGGTTTATGTAATCGCACTCATCATTAAATATAAGACATCTTGAATTTTATATTTGCACTTGTAGATATTATGATAACAATTGATACAAGTATTTACAAACTGACAGACTTGTTACCACTTTGGTTCTATGGAGTTTTTTGGCCTTTATAAGCCCATTGTTTTGTTTTCCCTCTTTTGTTTCAGAATTGTTTAGAAACAGCTGACAGCTGTTTGCAGTGAAAAAGTTCTAAAAACCTTCAGCACGATACCTGTCTAGCATCAAATTATTGACAGACAGAAGTCACTCCCAGCTGGTGAACATATTGGAGTGTTGAGCTGCTGAAGAGCCTGAGATCTCCCTAAGGGGTTTGTGGAAAGTGAAGATGAAGTATGACTCCAAATGAATGCTACTTTTTGATAACTTCCAACAACTTTATAATGTTATAATAATAATGTTATATATAGTCCTCTTTCCACGGGTCCAAACTTGCCAAGTAAAGTTAAGAAATGATTGCTGCCTAAGCCTAAATGAGCTATGAAAAGAAACTATTCTGTGCCTATACTAGTAACTTTCTGTCAGGACAAGCACGGCAGCTGTGACATCAAAAAATTCCCCAACTAAAATATTCCAAAATAAAAACTTCCTCTATTCTATAATCTTAAACTGTGCTCTGTCCTTAAGCTTCTCTCCTGTTTGCATTCATCCTTTAAATTACTGCCATCTTGTGTCTGCTGTTAGCTATTGTCTCTGGAAGCAGACTTAAATCTGCTTGACTGTCCCGTTTACAAAGTCTGAATTTGGGCAAGCTGACAGGCCGGCCACTTCATCTGGGTGTTTGTGCATTATGGGAAACCGATGGAAGACCAGCATGCTAGACAATATATTGCTGGCTCTATTTTCACTGCTATGAGATCAGTTACAGTGTATACTGTGTGTGGAAACAGAGCTAACATTAGCAAGCAAATGAGCTTCTGTGCTTTAAAATCTTATCAACTGATAGGTTTTCTCTTGTACACCAACTTGGCCAACATGTGTGATGCTGAGGACATAGACTACAGTGTTAAAAGTTTTTTTGGAAACAGAATTTCTGAAAACAGTTTCCAAGCTAATCTTTTCTTCTTTTTTGTTTTAACTGACAAGAATACTCTAAGCAGGACACAGCACGAACTGCAGAATAAAATAAATGCATCCTCTTAATCTATGATTTACCTGATACGTCCACTGACTTTTTACAGTAAGGAAATAAGACTGTACAGCTTTCAGTGGTTAACTGAAATACAGATAGCGGCAGAATGATGTCCAACAGTATGGTGGAACAATAGCGAAAGCTTACACAGCAACAGAGTTTCACTGAACTTCTCAGCAAAAAAACAGTCCGCAACTCACATCCTCTCGCGAAATAAACGATGTGAATGAAGTAAACGTTAACAGTAACACATGCTGCTAAGTGGGTGTAGAGAGGTGTGAATCCGCCAACTAGAGCCATAAGACATTACCAATGGATCAACACACGATTAACCAAGGAAAAACTCATTATCCTCAAACTACTCATTTGTCTTTACAGTCCCACTGCATATTGCCTACAGCAACAGTCAAAACAACAATTAAAGCAACAATTAAGTTATGTTATAATGAACAGAAGTGAACAACAGAATTTTTGATCCACCACAAAGCAAAGTAAAAACTGATGATGGAGAGGGGAACTCGTCTTTAATAAAACACACGAGTTGAACAGGTGGTGATTGCTCCACCATGATTTTCAGATTAAAATCTTGGAAAATTCACTCAAGCATTGTCAGCTAATAGTACATATTTAAATTATAACTGCAATATTTTTTAGGAAGGAGTGCAGAAAGGTGACAACATCTTGCAGAGTGCTGAAGTTGCAGCCGGCTGTCATCAACATAAATAAAAGACAGACAGCACAAAATGGTATGTTTTATTTTGGTATAATTTATCTGGTTAAACAGTGAAGAAAGATTTTGCTATTTTGGGGGGAGCTGGGTGCGAGGTAGGGGTCATCATCACTGCAAGCCTTTCTATAAAACTCAAACTCATGTCACACACATTCATATTCCACACGTCACATTTAGCTGTTTACAGTATTTCACAGAATTGTGCCAACAAAACACCAGCTTCAAAATTTAGCTTCTTCCTGGCAGTGATAATAGTTGTTGTGGTGCTCTTCGTAACAGGGTGGGCGTTACTATAGAAGGAAAAATGAATGAGTAAGACATCGAAGGCATAAATAAAAGTGTTCCAGAGTCTGTAGCTCTGCTACCAGAATCTCACCTGCAACAACAGTTTTTTGGAATGAGAAAATCATACCTTAACCAGGGCAGCTATTCCTATTTTTCGACATACTTACAAGAGTTGACCTCCTGTTTACGCCTGTTGTTTGACTGGATATTTTTGCCTTGATACATCCCATTTTTGCAGTGTTAGAAAGCATGCTCCAGTGCAGATTCTAAGCTTCAAACAGATTAATAGCTAATAAATAAATGAATGCTTTGCATTCGACCACGTGTTCATCAGTTATCAAGTAAGGTTGATGTGAATGACATGATTGTACACATGTAATTTTGCCAGCACAAATGCATTATGCCTGTAGGCACAGTGCACATTTGAAACACTGCTGTCAACGCTGCCTTGCTGCTGCTTGTCAACCATGATTAATGTGAAGTCCCTCAAAAACAGCAAAATACATCAGAGAAACTTTCATGAAAAAGGTTACAGAAAACACAATTCCAGTGAATGAGGACCTTGCTGAATTTCATACAGTTTTGCCCATCTGTCCCCAATCATACCAGATGCTTCACTTCACAAGAATTATGAGACCTTTCTCTTATAAAGAAATTGCTTTAACAGCAACCTCATACCACTCCTTGGGCTTCTTAGCAGCCATCCAGAGTGCATGGATCTGTGTGTGTCAGCTATACAAGTGCTGACACAACTAAATACAGTGCCACTCCTCCTGGATCTAACACAAGGTGACCACATGTCCTGCCACACAATCCTTCTCTTCCAATTTATTTGTGTCATCCTGCTGCACCTCTTCATGTCATTTTATTTTGGAGATTTTAGTGCAAGAAGCTGTTTGTTCTTTTTATTTTCCCTTATCTGATTGGGTTGTTAATAACAAACGTTCAGCCAGCATCATTTGCCTGTGACATTGGTGTAATTAATAATGTGTCAAGGCGATGAGAAAGTTTCTCAGTGCCAAGGGAAATGGTGACTCCAGAATAAAGAGAATGGGAGATGAGAATCAGGACCTATTATGATAGGGAACATTAGCAGAACAGCACAGAGCTGCCATCTTTCTATGAAGTGACCTTTCATGAAAAATGTGGCTACTGTCTATCACTGACCCTCATCTTTCTTTCTCTCTCCCACTCTCCTTTCTACCACCTTACTTCTTGTTTTTTTAAGGATGATGGGTCTTTTTCCACTCAAGTGTAAATTTCGTGGCACAGTAACAAATTGAGGATTTGGAAGTAAAGAAAATGACTGAAAGACATTTGTCTGGGAGAGGCACAAAATCAAATAAAGACCTGAGCTGACCACTGGTGTAGGGAGTGAGCTGGGACATTCAAAAATCCACTATCCAAACTAAAGGGCAGCAGTACAGCTAGCAGAAGGATGCAATTGTATTGGTGTATGAAATAAAGTAAAGGATGCAGTCATGTGCGACTTGCTGAATTTTTTAAAAATAATTTATTTTCCTTGGCCAGATTAAATGGCTTAGATCTGTTTGTGATATGATTCCTAAAATTCAATTTTCAGTGGACAAAGTGGAATAAAATCAGAATAATCAGAGATTTATTTTTTCAGTCAACAACAACAACAACAACAACAGATTATAATTTTACATAAAAGTACTCAAACAGATATTCCTTTTCACAATAAAAGCCTGATGAAGACACTACCAACTATGTATCTAAGCTATTAGATAGATAGTTGGTAGTGTCTTCATCAGTTCAGTCTGTGATTCGAGTATATAATCTAAGTAGTGGCAACTATAGCCTTAAGCTGGTTCGCTGAGCAGAAAAGAGGACTTACCTACAGAGATCTGGTAAGCTCACTTTATCCTGAGCTCAAAACCTCAGATTTTTATATTTGTATAGCCCTATCAGCCCTATCTGACACTGACTCATATGACCTCACCTGAAATAATCACAGACTTTATTAACGACGGACATGGTGCAGGGTCTGAAAAGCAACGTCAGTGTGGAATTAATGCCTAAAAAAATGCTATTCCTGTAATGGCCAGCAGGGGCAGACTGCAAATAGACGTCCATGAGAAAATGAACCTACTTCTCTATTTATTTATAAACCTAAATCTTACTTAATACAAATGGTTATTTTGTAAATCTTGGACAACATGATGAGAAATCAGAATTTATGTTGATGATGATGATAGCCAAAATGCATCACATGCTTTTTCAAACAGAACAAATTGAGTTTGTGATGAGAAACAAACCTTGACACAGAAGTCGGATTCAAGCATTACTGTTTCAAAGCTGCTGTAATCGATATTTTAATATCAAGAATGGATTAAGTGTGAGAGGTATTGTCTTAATAACAAAGTGAGAAAAATGACTCTGCAGCTCCTCTGCTGTTGTTTCAGCTTTGGTTAGAGCTCTTGGAGTTTTCATGAACTTTCAGAAAGCAGCGGTCTTTAGTAAAATTCATAAAATAACTCACTTGTACATTAGTATAAATGACCTAGTGACTCAGAATTAATGTTTATATCAGTGTGTGATTGCTGTGTGTGTAAATATGCATCCCTTGTCTACTGCATTTGCCAAAGAATACAAGATTTATGTGTTCAGAACAAGCTGTGGCTTTGGAAATTGTAAGGGGAGCATGTTTGGCACATAATTACATTGCTGTTAAGCTTTCGCAAAATGAACAAAGTATTGGTACACTTTGGTGTTCCTATGAGTCGTCATTTGTTGTGTGCGTACATGTGGCCAATTGTCAGGGAACTCTTAGTTTTGCTGCAGCGAGGGAGAGAGAGCAAGCCCACAAAGCAGGCCACAGGCAGCGCCATCGATCGGTCTCGTCAAGGTTCAGGGATATAGATGAGTTACAAAACCACCATTAATTACAAATCACTTCTGCCATGAAAGTCGATTAGAGTGAAGAGCAGCAAAAAGTCTGTATCAAACAAAGAAAAGTGATAGGGCGTGCACATTTCTCATCAATGGCATCTTTGACTTGGCAGGCCAGCTTACTTCGCCTTTCCTCTCCAGCTCTTCTTTCTGCAAGTCATGTTTAATTAAAGCTGCTAGTTCCTTTGTGGTTATTTGCTGAAAGTAAATAAATTTTCCATTTTCAATATGCATGTTCCACTGACTTATCACCGAGCACATAATCAATACACTAAGACACATGATTTATTACGGCACATAATGGTGCAAATATTCAGCATGTGTTGGGCTGTATGCTAATGTGCATAAAAGCAGTAGAGCAGTGATACAGTCATGAGTAGGTGTAGAGTTTACAATGATCCACAGGCAGGTTCACAGATGGTCCTTGTCACTGCCACTTGGGAGAGTCCCTGCTGTCTCAGACAAGTTGCAGTAGAGCTGTGCTTTGCATTAAAATTGCAAACATCGCCCTCTTCATCCAAACGCAGTCTCTCCACTGCACTATTTCTTTCTTCAAGGAAAAATACAGCATTGATTTACCTTAAACTCCAAATAACCTGCACCTCATTGTCTCCAGGTGTCGTCCACTCTTAGTTTCCTGTTCTCACGTCATCCTGCCCTCTGTCTTTCAGCTCTGCACCTGCCTCTGATCCTCCAGTGTTTTTTATAGTATTTTTGGAACGAGACCACTGTCTGTGATTAATGTTTGGTGTAGCTGTATATGTAAGCAATCACAATTCATCCGTGAATTCTACTCTTCCTGGGTCCGACAGGCATGCCCGGGAACATAGTGGCAGTGTCTTTTACTCTATAAAGCTGATTTCAAATACAGCCATTTCAGAAGAGATGTACTGCAGTGGCATGAAGCAAGCAGGCTAAACAGATCAACAGCTCTCACTCTCTCTCTCCTCCACCCGCTCACTCGGTCTCTGCCTTGCACTGTCTGAGCCTCTGCTTGCATTCCCTTTGTTTTATTGTGACAAGGCACAGCAAGTCATGGCTTGAATACCAACATGATAATTTCTTGACAGTCCCCCTTTATTTGTCTGCTATCGCCCTGATAAGATGATTTTCACTCTCTGGGTTTGTTTTGTCTTGGCAGAGATGGCCTGGAAGACTAAGCTCATCCTCTCTCGCTCATTTTGTCTTTCCATCAATTGCAGTTCTCCTATCTTCCAGACCACTCTGCACACACATTGCTTTGTGTACGAGAAAGAGTCCTAGCGCATAAGATGATTATAGGAAGATGCCACGCAGAGGAGAAATGTGTCCAGCCAAGCTCACGCCAAAGAGAGAATTATGAAATAATAATGTGTGAATAGTTGGATACCTTCATGTTTCTTCATCATTTAATGAAAGACAGTAAAAGTCCAATGTCCATTATTCTGAAATTCCCTGTTTCCTTTCCTATAAACACACCCCTGAGGGATATTTAGAGGGTGTTTTGTTGTTTGCTGCTGTCTAGTGTAATCACTCGTGTGTAATATGAAATAATAATTAGTATAACAGACAATAGGCTGTGGTCCGAAACTGAATGCAAAATAAACATGCTGGAAATCACTGGGTAGAAACTCAAAGATGACTCATACAGAAATTAAAGTGGGTCAGGAAATGAATCTGTAGAAGCTTATTTCAAAATATGGCCATGTTGTGTTACCAAAGCCCTCCATGCTCTCAGCAATGTGTGGTGAGCTGAATAAAACACTATAACAGGTTAGTAGTAGCCTGAAAATTGGATAAATTTTGCCCGATAAGCTTGCACAATAGTCCATTAAATTATTGTGGGTCACAAAACAAAAGGCCTCACTGAGAAGTTTAAAAGCCAGTGTAGTGGGCTGGATACAAATTCAGAGCGCACCTGAAAGCAGTGCCAGGCATATTACACATAGGGCTGCAGAATAGGATTTAAACTGGATATTTTGGCACACAAAGCAGCACTCAGCACAAAGCCTACGTAGCCTCGGTACAAGCATTCCCCTTGTGTCTCCTTCCAGGTCCAGAACAGGAGTTAGCCGTTCTCATGATGGTGTCAGGTGCCTAAACTGATCAATGTTAGAAGATCATTCCCCGGGACATTAGCTCTTTGAGAAGGACAGAAAAAAATGTACATGAAAATGTACTCTGTTTACATGACTTCTGACAAGGTAAAAGGACGCCCTTCGATTGCTTTTTCCTCCGTCGGAATAACAAAATCAATAGTGCTGCACTGCTCATATACTCATCAGACTTCATATTAAAGTATACAGAGTTATTAACCCCCACCACTTCGGTGCACGTTTGATGCTCCTTGGTATTATATTATCACAGGACTTCCAGTTCTTATTCTTGTTCTTTCTGTTACTCCCTTTAGAGAACAACAGAGGATAATCTGCCTCAATTTCACCCTATCCCTTGTATCCTCCTCTGTCACACCAACCAACCAAGTTGTAAATTACAAATGCAATCTACAAATGAAATGCAAATTAATTTTCAAGAAGCAGCACTGCTAATACTGAAGGCCTAGAAAGTTGGCAGAAACTAGATATAAATCTGGTCAAAAGTTTACACACACACACACGCACACACACACACACACACACATACATAATGGGCATGAATGTGTGTAGTGGATTGACTGTGCACCATACACAGTACATTTGTAATGATTTAAAAACAAGAATTGAGTGCACAAATTTATTTTCGTTTCTCTCTAATCCACACAGCTTCAAAAGTATGTATAGCCTCATTAATATTTGGGTCTGTCTCAAATTAACATACTTAATGGTTGTATAAAAATGTTATGGTCCAGAGGTTGAACATATGTAACATTTTGAATATGAAATATAATTTGGGACAGATAAATAATAAAAAGAAATGTAAGTACTGGTTAATTAAAATGTTTTTGTTTTTTTTAGATCCTGTATTTGAGTGCATAATAATAAATTAAAAAAGAAAAGAATAACCAACAACAATTTAATGCTGCAAGCAAACAATTAACTACTGACAATTTATGAATGGTGAACAGTTGAATTCCATAATACTGTAAAATAAGCCATGTAGAATCATTTTTAATATATTTTAATTTTGTTGTCCCAAATATGAAGAACATGCCATTCATCCTCATGCTGGATTAAGTAAATATAAAGTTGTAACACAAAAACAAATCTAGCAGATTATCCTTTCTAAAGTGAACCTAATATTGGAATTTGTGCATATTTTTTAATTTTCAATACCTACCTACCTACTTATCAGGTTCAGTCCTATTCCCCTTGCCCTCAGTTATAACTAGAATAGTTAAAACAATGTGTGAGAAAATGGACTGAATGCAGGTCGACTGATTTAAACAAAACAAAACAAAACAAATAAAAGACGATTTGCAACAGAGTGACCCACATCTCAAAAATGAAAAATATGCACACATTTAACAACATTATTTTATAAATTCTAATTAGAATACCAAGTAAGAAAAACCAGTGAAGATTTCAGGCTTTTATCTTTTATCTAGTTTTGAGATGTTCATGTTGATTGCCACAGATATCTGTCCAGACTTTGTACCGTACAAGACTGTCGATGAGCGAATGTTCTGCTGCTTTCAAATGGAATGAC
Source organism: Haplochromis burtoni (assembly GCF_018398535.1). Taxonomy (NCBI): domain Eukaryota; kingdom Metazoa; phylum Chordata; class Actinopteri; order Cichliformes; family Cichlidae; genus Haplochromis; species Haplochromis burtoni. Next base: position 309,267 of record NW_024582711.1, read on the forward strand.
CCATTTTGTTAAAGGTCCCTTAGCAGCTCAACTAGAAGCTTTTGGTAGCCATCAGCAAGTTTCTGGCATATTTCTGACTGAATATTTGACCAGTTCTCCTTTCAGAATTGGGAGATTTTTAAGCATAGTCTACAAATGTGCTCAAATAGCCTCCAGAGTCACCAGATCTTAATCTAATAGTGTGCACATGACATGTGGTGGAACGAGAGATCCATAATATGCAACCAACAAATTTCTCACAACTCAAAATCCAAAATGTCTGAGTTACTGTACTGGTTACTGTAAAATTTCCAGCACCTTGTTGAACCTAAAGTAACTTTACAATGTGCTAAACTTCCATTAAACAATTTCGCAAAATATTCACAGTAAATCCTCTTATTCCCTGATATATTCTCAATTTTACTACTGAATCCTTATTCCATCACTATACGAATATACTGTACAATCACAATTCATTGAGCATTTTAAACTGTTTAGGCCTGCTGCAAAGTTTCAGTTAAGAGAATGTAAAAATCTTAATGTCAATAAAAATAATACAAAAATCATACATATTTGATTAAGTTACATTTTCCTTAAATATCAGGGGAACAACCTGGTGAAAAGTAAAAAAACAAAAACAACACAAACAAACAGACCAGATAAATAGTGTGAAAGAAAGAACTGCATGAAGCCCATATGTAATGAGATATTCCAATAGTGTGGCATCTGAGGTAAATTTTACAGATGTTACCATCTGCTGTGTTTCCCTCTGTTGTCAAGAGAGTGCAAGGAATGAAGAGGGAAAATGGTGCACTGTATTAAATGAAGATATACTGTTAAAAACCCAAATCACGTACTGTCTTTGACCTATTTTGATAGAAATGCTGTATTTCTGAGTACAGACATAAATATCAGTATGAAACAATTATGTGCTGTGATGTGCTAAATGCATCATAGTGTCTGTCATCTGTGTATAGATAAAAAAAAATAGCTCTATGATTCATACAAAGGTTCAAAGGTGAGTGTCAAATCCAAATCTCTGATACCCGTATGACATCCTGCAGTCGAGTTTTTCAAATCAAACAGAAGTATACATCTGTGGGTCATAAGAAATTCATGGAAACAAACACTCAGATGCAAGATTGCAGACTACCCTCATTCTGTTGTGTGTGTTAAAAAAGAAGATTTTTGGTCACAAGCACTCTGAAATCCAATGAGGGACTGTAGCAACATATCCGAAAATAACTCTGTGTCATGCTTTGACCTGTCGAATAACAACAAAAACAGTTTATGGCTAAAAGCATCTCTAAAAAACTTTTATTCTCTCTCAAAACACAATAGAGGTAACAATACTGCAGAGTGGAACCTGGCGATGCAGAAAGAACCTGGCATTCCCTGTTCATCATGTTGATTGGAGGGATCAATTCACATTTGTTCTTTCACTGGCATATTTCAGGATTTTGTAATGGGGCTTTTACATTTAGCATTTCACAATTATCCTACAGAGAAAACTACTAGTTACAGGCGCAAACAAAATGAGGCTTTTGCTGGAGCTTCGCTTTTAGAATAGAGAAAATAGGACATTATCAGAGCCTGCAGCCCAGCCTTCTTGCAGTACCTCTCAGACCTGTTAGAGGGCAGTGTAACTCTATGATATAGCCGGGGCCACCAATGGGGAGAAAAGATTGGTTTCTCTAAATTCTATCCCTCATTAGGTTCCATGCAGTGCCTGAATTACTTGCTGCATCTATCCATTAAAGTCCCTCTTTCTGTATACTGCTCACATTAAACACAGGTACGGTGCCTCACTAGATGAATGCAGGAAGAAATCTGACCTCATTCCCAGTCCCATTTTGCTGTGCTCATTCCTGTGGAGGCATTCAACGGTTGTTTTTGTGTGATTGAAATGGTATATTCATAAAGTTGCAGAAGACTGACAGACTGAACGGTGTGTTTTTGTTTATTTTCACCAACTCCATTTGTGTCCACATCACATTGTTAGGACTGTTGCCATATTCAACACAGGGAAATCGGGGAAAATACATTTGGAATCTAAATATCCAGATATTCACTCGCTAATGTTGTGACAACTTGTTAGCTTATTCATTCTGGAGCAGGCTATGGAAGTTGATAGAGCAAGTTGAAGTTCATGTCTCCAGGCTCTAACCCTGTCCAGTTGGCTCCCTGCTTTGCCATGAAGACTTAATTCATAGAGATGCACAATCATCTCTGCAGTGAAAGTGCAGCAAGTGCACTGACCTTTTGGTTGACCTGTGCCACAGAGATTTCTTAAACCCATAACCCTAATCTAATCTCCGTAATGGTTTTGCTTGAGGGCAGCAAGGTGACAATGGTTAGCACTGCTGCCTCATAACAAAAAGGTCCTGGGTTTGAATCCAGCCTTTCTGTATGCAGTTTGCATTTGGTCTCCCTGTGACTGTGTGAGTTTTCTCTGGGTACTGTCATTTCATCCCAAAGATACGCAGTTAAGGGGCTTAGGTCAGTTGGTGAGCCTAAATTGGCCGTAGGTGTGAATGGCTGTCTTCTCCAAGGTGTAGGCCTCAGCCTGAATTACATAATTGGATGGATGGTGTCTGATGAGCAATTTGTATGTGTTAATCAGTTTCCTGTTATATCAAAATGTATTATCAGATATGCAATAAAAATATATTTATTCTTAAATGAAGCAGCCAGCATTTTTGGCTTCATAAGCTGTATTTAAGCTGTATTTAGGTCTCTTCCATGCCCTTTTCATCAAGTGCTTCAGAAAACAGTTTGGCTCCACCGTAAAGTAAACTCCAGCTGATGTATTGAGATTTTAATTTAAGTTATTTTTCTGGCAGTTCTCCTTCAGGAGGGAGAACAAAAGGCCTCCATGTTGTCCCTCTTCTCTTTCCTTGCAGTTGATAATCAATGAAGGGACAAAGCTGCCAGCTATTGACTGAACTGAGATGAATGACACTGCTCCCAAAGGGTCCATTTGAATTTTGACAGGCAGGATTCCGAAGTCCTATCCCTTCTTTCATGGTGCCAGGAAGAGAGCTTTGCACTGACACACTGAAGGTAATACCAAGTGCTGATACAGGGCTATGACAGGACCGAAATACATTAAGTTGCAGAGATCATGTGTAGGCAGTTTAAATCACTGAATATTACACTTATTGAATCCCACTTTTGCAGCTATATCTTTTCTACGGTAAAGCTGAATCGATGGTGAATTGGACTTGCAGCACAATGGTAAGCACGTGAACTAAATGTCAACAGAGGAAATACAGGACTCTCACCTGCCTAATAGCGGGTTTCCAAAAAAGAAAAAAACTGCTAAAAATCTGACATTCTCCTTTCTTGTCGCGGTACATCTGTTCATGCTTCCTCTCAGTTGTGACAATGTGAGTCATCTTCAAATGTCTACTGCCTTGAACACACACAGACATTCCTCCCCCTCTTTAGTTCAGTGTGACCTTTGTAAAATCAAGATGAAAGCTTTCAAAACATGTTTTACATATGTCATACACCATTTGTCTTACCAATGACATGGCCAGAATTATGTGGTTGCATATCAGCTTCAATCGGCAGTGCTCACCCTCTTGTGTCTGATGTTCTGTTTGGCTCCCATGTGAGGATCTTGTTAATGCTGTAGCAGGCTGGAGACTGGCAGATACACCTGCTTCTCATGGATGATCACCCTATTCTGGGCAAACAAACTAAGCTGCCTGTAGACCCAGTAATCCAGCAATATTACACATTAATAAAACTGCGTGGCACCCCAGGATTAAAATGATTTCTCCTTTACTGCACATCCCCTTGCTAAGTAAGCAGAATGGTTGTCAGGTTTATATCACAGACCTAAAAACTGTTTTGCAAGAAAATAACTGTAAAATGTATCTCTGTCTGTTCAGTGTACTGTTAAAAAGGAAAAAAAAGAAGCACAATTTCCAATTCCCTTTCTTTGGTAGTTCAGTGTATCTGTTGCTATTAAATCATTAGTGAAAGAAATAAAACATTTTTATTTTAGTATTTAGCTAAAATATTATATCAGCCGTGAAAGCTAATATTCTCTTCTAATTTACCATGAACATTTTAATTTGTTTTTATTTCTCTTACCAGAGTCCTAGATCATTATTCTTAGATTCAGTAATGTCTAAAATATTCCAACTTCATAACTGGATTATAGATTAAGCTCAGCTTGGAGACTTATTGGCCTGGTTTTGAGAATCACCCTGAAAATAGAAAGTAAGATGTCAAATGGCCAGGCAATGTATTAGTGTTGAACTGCAGTGATAATAAGTATTCATTATTACAGCCCAAACGATTACACAGAAATAATTACAATTAATTAAAATGCACATTTCCTTGCATTTCCTGGACAATCTGACCTCATGTAAAGTCAAAAGCCCACTATACCCTAAACATCCGTTTTGTACACTGATGGTTTTCTCTCTACCTGGTTGTTACATCTGATGCAGCTAACTGTTTCCTTGTGCAAATACTCGTTTGGCTCAAAAACTCCAGCAAACTGTAAAGCACCAAATTTTTTTCAGCTTCAATAAAATGATCAGTATGGCTTTCCTCCCAGTTGTCACAAAAAAGTTTAAAGTCTAGGCATCCATGAAAAAGGGCATTTAGAAGGTTTAGCAGCATTAGAAATTAGCAAGCTAGTTTCCATCAAAATATGATATACTATGTTTGTCCTGAAGTGCCTCTAAAAAAATAAAACGTACAACTCTGATGTAACTTTGGGTGTAAACAAAGACCGAAACCAAAACCAGTGATGTTTGTAGGTTTGTAGGATTCGGCTAGCTGACATATGATGATGTGCTGCCTGGCAGCTAGCTATGAAGCTGTAATTAGCCATATGATTAAGGAAGGTTTTTCCCAATTAAAATTCAGGGTCCCCAGTGGGCAGAGACAAACACCACCATATAACAGGAAGAAAGTGCCAAAAATTGGGCCGAACTTCAGCCAAAAGAATATCTGAGATTATTCACCAACAACATGAGGTTTGTCTTTAATATGTTGCTGTGTGGTTCAGATTGCTTGCGAGAAGTGAGAAGTTTGATCTTAGTTTCAAATATTTGATATTCAGGAACCCACCTGATGGGCTGTAATTACACCGTGATATGTTAAAAACGTACGTTAAATACATGCTGCACATGAACAACCACTGAGCCTACAAATCATTACTGTTTTTGGATGGCTTGTTTCTATAAAATATAAAAGGGAACAACATATTACAACATGTTAAAAAGACAACATGCTTGGACATGGAAACAGGGAGTGAATAGTGCAAAGAGGAGATGAAAATTATATGTAATCATAGAGTATGGAAAATACTAGAAGGAATTCCTTCAAAAACAGTAACAAACTTGAAAAATGCTTAAAGTTGAGGAATCTACAAATACATGAAATTATTATAGTGAAATTGTGGACTAGGTAAGATAGAATTATGGTTCTGACATATTTGTAAAAATGTGTGATGCTGAAAGCGTCCTTCCTTTAGGATAGCCTGCTGACCCTAATCTGGACTCAAGAGATGGTCCACAGTTAAAAGACAACACACCAGAGTTTAATCACCGAGGGAGTCGATGAACAAATTTAATTAGCCTTAAACAACAAGCAGACAAACTGTTGTGCCCACACCCCCCCCTGCTCTACACCTGATATGGACTTGAGAAAGGTGACACTGTTTGCAGGGTCACCTTAAATCACTCACTATTTTCCAGATGGTTGCAGCCATCTCAGAGAAGTAATTAGCTTAAATACTCCTCTTAGTTAAAATGGATTCCTGCAGTTCAGTATGGCTCACTACCTGTCTCTGAGCTTCCATAAAAGAGGCAACGTATTCCTCCTGAGATTTGGTACAGACACAATGTGATGTTCACTTAACTGTTAAGGAGAGTAGAGCATTGTCTAATTGTTTATGAGTTGGTTTGACATCTGATATCTAGCATATGAGTCACATCGCTGTCACACTACTCATACTTCATTTATCCCTTGTGCCATTTGGATGAAGCATTGTCATCCAGAAAAGAGACCACTTCCATCAAGACAGAAATGCCTCATCATAGGATAAAGGTAATCACTCAGAACAACCTGATTTGCAATGACCCATTCTTCTAAGGGGGTATGTGGAGCGTAACACTGTAGATCCCCTCACTGGACATGCCTACTTGGATGTAATCATCCAAGGTCACAATATGAACACAAACCTGTGTCTGGATAATTCAGTTAACAGAGAGAAACACAACATCAGCTTTCCCTACATTTTTCCTCTATTCCTTGCAGGTATTTGTTACCGAACCCAGAGGTCAACAGTTTTAACCTGTTGAACTGGACACTTTTGCTTAGTGCAGTGAGAAATCATACTCCCAACAGCATCCTGATGACATTTCAATGCATTACAACTCAACTACTGTTGATATGTATGTGTTTAGGAATAAGAACACACTTTGTCACACTGTAAAACGGAAGATCAAAAGGTGCGATATAAGTGCACAGCATTTGCTATTTTCATGTTGAGTCTGAAAGCCCTACTTTCCCTTTGAGTTTAAATTGAATGCTTCATATGTTGAGTTGTGTTGTTAAGGGAATCTAGGTAAAAAAAAAAGAGACCTACCAACACTTCTAATTTACATCTAATGTTTGCAAGCAAATTAAACATTGGGAACTATCTATGTATTTTGTATCAAGACATTTCCTCTAATATAAAATTTATAAATTTTGTTGATCCAGACTGACTAAACTAGTGTTTGATTTTGTTGTTATGAGTTTGGTTTTGTTGGCAGAATAGTGTTTTTCATTAAAGAGGTGGTTACATTTAAGCATTACACGTATCACCTCTTTGCCATGCTGAAAATGAATTACAGCACATTTATATTCAGCTTTTGCCCTCAACCTGGGAATCACATTACAGGTCCTTAAAGATGATTCTGTACACACATCAACATACACAACTTGCCTGGGTAATAATGCTTATCAAGCATATGTAATTGGAAGCCAAAACAAAATTTCTCTTGGTGATCCTAAATGGTTTTGGCACTTGTAAATGATAGCTGACTAATGTTCTTCCATCTGTGCTGACAGTGTCACTCGAGCCGACTGCAAGACATATTGCTGTGCTTAGCATTGCAAAAACAACACTCAGAAGCCAAGATACCAAAGTAAAAAGGTCTCAGATGTATTTTCAAAGGAAACAATATCTTAGTATGCATATTTTTCCCCAAAGCAATGTGTGTCCTCTGCTTGTTGTTTTTGTGACAGTTTGAGAAAATGTGAGAGGCGTAATCATGCTGCAGTGTGCTATTTTTTCAAGGTTGGGTGAGTAACAATTCAGAGCTGTTGCCAGACACTTACTTCCTAATCCCCAAAACTCACTAAAACAGAACCATTTTGAACAGATGAGGTTTCCACTCCCTTTATAACAATGCATTGTCCTGTCTTTCATCTCTAATGCGAGGGGTAAATAGCCATTAATCACAGTTCACAGTGTCTTCCTGCATTGCACAGAATGGGCTGTAAAGAGCATGCATGAATAAAACTGATTTTAATTTTCACCGTCTGGCTTATAAGAATAAGCGTGGGGGTATAAAGGTGAATGTCTATAAACACGATAAACAAGAAAAACCAAGAAAACAGAAATAAAAATAATAATTAAATATAAATATATGTATGGATATGTAGAGCAGGGGAATGCTTGCAGTATTCCCTTATTTCCACAGAGTGCAAGACTCTAATTTCTGTCATGATCCATTTCAGGGGAAATAATTATGCAGCTAATGCAATTTAATCCCTGCCCTTGCATCCTCCTCTGAGGAAGAGGCACATACAAGCTAACATGAAGTTGGGGCTGTTGCCTGATTACATGCAAAGTGCACAATATTAATTGGGTTAGAGGAGCAGAACTATACTGAGGAAAAAATTAGGACATATTTAATCCAAAGAAATTGGGATTACTGGTAGAAAACTTGGGCAGAAGTATTTTGTAGGTTCACTCTTACTGCTCATAAGATGCCCTGAAGATATTTGTCATCTAAAATTTGTATGTTTTGCCTTAGTTCACATCTGTGTTGCTAATTTTTTATTCCTTCACTTTTGTTGCAACTCAGTATGATATCTATATCAAGTTTTTTCATCTTATTTTTTTTGTTTAGAGTACATTTTACCTTCTATAGTGACTACACAGGAAGAAAGTATTTTATCCTTAAACTGTATCTTCTTTCAGTAGACTCTAAATTCCCCAGCCTTGGTTGGTTTCTGTTATGTGGTCTGATTTCTCTTTACATTTCAAGAGGCTTCTGTTTCCCTCCACTCAGAAGCAGATTAGGTTGGTATAAAACCTGAAAGAATGAATCAATATTTGTAGTGTGTTTCCAGCCAAAGCCCGCAGGATGGCTCTAAGAAGCCAGTGCCATTCAGTTCGCTGGGCCCATGAAGTTTTGTGCAGACACTTATAGTCCTTCTTAGGGCACAGACTTTTCCTTTTGCCCAGATTGAAGACAAGATTTCTGTGTATTTCAATGAAATATCTCAACTACTACTGCTATTACTACTACTACAGATATAAAATAAACGAAAGTTTTAAACATTTTTAAGTTTGAGATTCTTATCCTTCTCACAGAAAGGATAAGAAAGATTTTTGATTGGTTCAAATCATAGAATAATAGAATAGAATAGACCTTTATTTTCATTGTACATGTACAACAACATTGTGAGAGCTCCACACCAACTGTGCCAGAGTAAGGTATACATAGTAGACAGCAGGAATAAAGAGCAAACAGAAGAAATCTATACAATCAAGTAATATATATACAAAACAATAGAAAAGCACACATTAGAGTACATACTTTATTACTCATAGGGAGCTAATCTTGCAAGAGATGTTTTGGCCCCCATAAAGCCCTAATGTCGTCATCATCTGCTCAAGTTACAGGCATGCATGTGCACTTTCAGCCCACTTTAGCTACTGTATTCTTCTAAATGACAGGTGCTTTTGGTAAGAGAAACTGCAGTAGGAATGGTAATGCACAGGTCTCTCTTTCAAGTATTATAGCTGCTGTTTTTTTTTCAATTTTCTGCTGAATATTTTCAAATTGTTGCTGCAGCTTCCTTTCTTTAATTCTGTGTTACTGGAAATCCTTTGCTGCTGCATTGATGGATTGTAGAGTCCCGTAGAGATACACCTGCTCACATACCCATGCCCCAAGCTCATCCATTTTGCATATGCACCAGCATCACTTACTGAGTCATGCGTGCCTTGTTACAAAAACTGGGTGGTGTCTGAACAAAGCACACTGGCGGCATCAGTAAAGGCATGAGTTTTGGCATGTACCAACCTGCGCAATTGCGCCAACAGCAAGCATTGTCTAAGATTCAGTCTAGGATTACAGAACGAGAGAGAAGTAACGGAGACAACCTAAATCTAAAGAGAGCTGCTGCAAATCTCCCAAGATGTGAAACATTCTACTAGAGCCATATGGTATCGGTATTTTATCACTCATGTTATATCAGTAATGTCTAGAAAATTAATGCTAATTACATTGTTGATTCTCTATTCACCCTGTGTAATCACAAGATCAAGTGTTTCTCTCATTTTGACATCTGCAAGATGTGTAGTTGCAGTCTCTACTAACTTACCAGTTGAAGTCTTGTCTGTTCCAGGATAAATGTAAATATATTTTGATCACCTGGTGACATTTCATTTAGCTTCAACTACCCCACAGGCCACTAGTGTGGTTGTAGACTCTGTCATGTTAAATATGAGATTTTACCTCTTGATATATTTTGATGCAGACTGTGTTCACCTTTCAAAACAAAATTTGTACAGATGAAAAACTGCATCTTTTAAATTTTAAACTCCCATAGCTTCAGCGCACTTATGCACTTCATTTCCTAACTCTGTGTGTACGATTTACTCGTCTCTTTGAAACATACTTATTTCAAGGCTTGGACTGTTTATCCATCCCTTCATACTCATTCCTATTTATCCATTTCAGCCTCTGATCAAAAACTGCTCCCTTTTGTTGGCATTAATATCACCCTCTAACCCCTCCATGAAAAATGAATGCTATTATACAAGTCTGGAATATCATGGGTAATTGCTTTTTGAAAGTTCCCCCAATTTTCTTTCTGTTGTTGATAAACATGTAATGGGCTTACTTTGATTTATATATTTATTTATTAAACCACATGACCTTCAGTATTAGCTTTGGATAACTGACTGTAGAGGGCAGAAACATCCCTGTGGACCCATCTTTGAGTCTGAAGAGTGCCAGCTGTAAACTAGTAAAGAGCTACTCAAATCAGGCCTACCAGGAAAATGAGCTGTACTGATAGAACAGATGCATCAGTTTGTGTTCAGTATTTGTTCTGCTTTTATGTGTGTGTGTGTGTGTGTGTGTGTGTGTGTGTGTGTGTGTGTGTGTGTGTGTGTCTGTTCCAGTGTGGAAGTCTGTGCATGCATGTACTGAGAGATTGTGGTTAGAGTAGAAGGAGCAGTGAGTGTTGCTGGGTTGCTAATGTTATTCCCATCCCAATTTGCTGCTTTTGCACGTTCATTACCACTGCAATTATACTGTTGGTGTGTATAGGAAGCATGGGTAAATGAATTAGGCAGGAGCATGTTTTCAAATGGGAGTGCATACTGGAAAGTGGTGCAGTATCTAAACCTTTTAATGAGGAAGAAATTTTGCTGAGGACAGGGCTCTGCTAATGGAATTTGAACTTGATTATAGGATAGCAGACACACATTCAGTCGTCTTTGTCCTCTGATTCCTGCTCTATTTACAGTATTTATCATCAAGGCACTGGCAGCGGTTACTGCCATCTGTATAAGCTCGACTTTTATTATCGGAAATATCTAATCCCCTAAACTTGTTTAGTCAATTATTTTGGCAGAGAACACAACGTAAAAGTAATTTAAAAAGGCTAGCTGCACCTGATGATCATCTGAAAGTCAAATCTTTACATAATTTCAGGATTTTTAATGTTTGATGGGGACTACTGAAAATATTAAAGGTAAAAAGCGAAAGAGACATGAGGAAGAGAGGAAGTGGGGTGAGGAAGCGAGATACCTTTTGATTGAAATGATTCCAACTGGGAGAAGGAGGCTCTTATGTGAAATTAAATCAGCCGCATGGGTAGGAGGAAAAGCAATTAATGACCTTTTTTGTTTTGAAAGTTAAAAGTTAGAGTGAGGTTAAAAGTTAGTACGTTATCTCAGTTAATTACTGTGTCGATGGCCAAACCTTGAAGTTGAGTGGTTTCATTATTGCACAAGCTTTAATTTTGTTCAACTGGACAGTTTCATCACCCAAAGACACATTTTAACCATGTGCACTTTTTAAAATGAAGCATGGTTTAATCAAACAACAGAAAAGGGATCACCAACACTACAATTTCTCTATTTATTTTTCAATATATATATATATATTCTTATACAGCAATATGTGCACAAACACATATATTACATAATACTATACTATGAAAGCCAGGCTCTTCACTGTTGACTTTAACACTGGTGTTTTGCAGGTACGTAATAAATACCAGCTGAGGATCTTTGGGATGTCTATTTTTCAGAAAAAATAATAATAATAAAGAAAAACGTAAAACCAAAACATATGCATATAGAGTTGCACACTGGGGGTCCTCAGCTAGTTTACAATGTCACGTGAATTTCTGAAGAAAGTTAGGTTTACTACTTCCTGAATCCGAAGTAATTTTCAGTAAGTAATTTCGGGAACATAATTGGAAAAGAGTCAATTACCCATAATAAACTTACATGAGGTAACACAATGTGCCACTGAAACACAGCAGATGGAGTCATTTGCTTGTTCATGTCTACAAAACACAAATTCACTGTAATATTTTTTAAAACTTTGTAGTCTTAATACATGTTTTTCTAAAGCGACATAACTCAGCCCCGTCTGTCTCTGTCTGTGCTGTTTTTGACATTCACAGGACATCTAACGCCCATCAGCAGTTTGACTCACCTCTTCTACTGATCCATGACATTTAGCCTATGAACATCCAAGGATGGAAAGGATGTTTGTAAAAGGCCGAAAAAGAGAAAACAAAAACACGACTACTGAATAAATGACAATCTTCAAAACACTATCATCCCTCTGTAGACACATAAAACAAGCAACATAACATACTGCTAAAAGTTCCAAGGATGAATTTTAGTTGTCAGCATGGTTGTAAATGTCAGTGCTATATTGCGCAAGAGTTTCTCCTGAACAGCCAAACTGTTGACAAACTAGCTCTATCAAAGTGACAAGAAATACTCCACTTAAAAGGTTTATGCAAATGAAGGGGAATTTACTGCAACAAAGAAACAAATAAACAACTCACAAAACGTATCAGTGTAGTTCATAAGTAATTAATATGAACAATGCAAGAATTAAGTGGATGTGCACTGGTTGGTTGTTCAAAAGAGACACCAAGTGATCACACCTGCTAGCTTTTATAACTCATACGGTCCAGGTGTGCTATTTTTGGTAATGCCAGTCAATTGCCCTCCAAGACATAAGGTAGGTCTTGCTGCAATGTAGACATAAAAGAAAGATTATGATGAGAAGAAAGATTATTTCAAGAAAGAATCATGATGCCATATACTACTTTGAAAAATCCCAATGCAATTTTGTATGACGTGTTTTGACTGTGAAAGCGGTTAAATATATAAATCAATATTAAATGGTGACATTGACTCACTAGAACTAAAGTCAAATGCTACTGGCTATAAACTTATTAAATTAAAATAGGTTATTGAAGAGTTTCACCAAGTATTTCAACCATGAAAGCTACTATAAACAAAAAAGTTGCTCTAGAAACTCAAGTTATGTTATGCAGGCCACAATAACACTATAATCTTCTTATATATAATATATTATGTATAAATGAAACGGTTTAAATAGTTAATTCAGCATCTTATCCAAATTAATGAGGTTTTGCTTGTATGAATGCTCTGAAAGCCTGTGGCTGCAGATGGAGAAAGACATCAAACAATACTCTTTGCGACTATTTAATATTATCTCTATTTGGTGTTTGCACTACTTTAAGTGTTCATTTATCAAAGGTTATCTTTTCCTCTGACCGACGTAGTGAGATAAATTTAGGAGAAAAGAGGAAGCAAAATCCTATTAAAGGAATTAATTGTGAGTTTTCTGCAGGATGAGATCTGGGTGCTTGAGTCAAAGATGTGTGTGTCTGTGAGTGCGAAAGAGAGAAACAGAAAGACGGGTGAGTGTGTCAATGCTGACACTCATTGTATCTTACTGTAAGTGTCATTTTCCATATTTTTTTTCTCAGTTGATTTGCTAGCAGCAAGGTTATAATGTCTCTGTTGGAATGAAATGGACTGTCAAAAGCTGTTCATTGATACTGCACAGGTTAATTTGGGTCCAGGACAATGTCTCGGGCCATCATTCACAAGGATACACACATTCATGCGATTCACAAAAAGGAGGTTCTATATTTCTTCTTGCTGTCATTGTACACTTTGCACTCCATGCTTTCAGTTTTCACGTGCTGAGATGGAGGAGCAAACCATCAACAAAAATAGCCTACATATACTAAAATATGCAAGTGGATCTGATTTAGATGTATTTGACAGTGTTGCCAGGTATTGTATAGCCATCGCTGTTCATTTGTATACCGATTTTTTCCGGGAACATGTGTCGTCTGCATTAATATTCTACAGTTGCGGATGAACAGGAACATTTACTTTAGCATGCACTGAAACAGCCTCGGGGATGCTGTGATTAATGTATCCCACTTAACTCAGTCGCATCTACACTCTCTAATCATGTTTTTTGACAGGTGGAATCATGTCATTCAAATTCATGTCTTAGTTTAACTAATATATCATATGAACGTGCTCTATTATAGGCGCTTGGGGACTGCAGTCATCCATTTGAGCCAAGGTTAAAAGATTTGATAATAAATACAGACCCGTGAAAGTTGGCAGTATAGCAAACTGGGCGTGGTGGTGATGGTAGTGAGAACAATAGGGGTGGGATGAAGCACTTTCCCTATGAGTTTGATGGCATGCATCATTGAAGATGACAAAATGTAAAAATTGTTTAGACGACCTTATTAAATATGTATGAAACTGGATTTTCAAGGAGGGTATAGACAGGGGAATCCATCACTGCATTGTAAAATGTCAAAATACTATTAAAGTATGAATATTTAGTATCATTTTTCCTGCTGCTGCGCCGAGTGCTACAGACAGGAGAACACTGAAAACACAATTTTAATATTACATGTGACTTACAAGCAAAGTTATTTTTCTTTCTTTGGTTTGCATACATTAATTATAGCCATGGTTGCCTTATATCACATGGAAAGGGTGTCATGTGGTGCTGGATCGCTTCTAGATAAATAGATCATCGTAATACCTACACTCGGTGAGACCACTTTGAGATTCTCTGCAAGAACTCGTCAACAAACATGAGCAAATTGACATTGGAACAGATTTGGAACAATAGTGTTTACAACTACTCAATTAGAGAGATTAGTCAACCTCTCCAAGGTCACCAAAACAAAGGCGCGTTCATGTTGTGTAATCCCTCTAAGTCAGCTATTAATTGCTTCATGAATGTCTGAGGACTAAAGGGCATTGTCATGGGCCATGGCTCATGGAAATGTCATTAGGGTTGTAGAAAAATTTACCAAACCATTTTCTCAAATCCTTACCAATCAAGACTCTGCAACCATATCTTGCAAGCTTATTACACCACTCTCATCTTGTTTACTTTGCTTCCTATTGAATGCATATTGAGAACGTTGTAGAATCACACTCTGTACTTTACTTATCAAGGCCATACCACAACCACCAACAAGAGGCCAAGCAGTCATAGTTTCACAGCAGCAAATATATATCACCTGGCACAATGAGAGTGTTCTGAAGCACGGCTATAGTACCTCTCTGTTGCCAACCTGCCAGCATGCTGTGTTGTTGTGAGTAGGGAGCCCACACTGCAGCACAGCCTGGCTTTCTTTGGGTTATGTGAGCAGGTATGGGGGCGTATTTGCAGAGAAGAGAGAGAAAATGAGAGATAGGAGCCACAGCCAGAGAGCTGTCCCTGAGTGATGCTGCTCCACTCCCAGCAGCACCCCGTCAACTCCAAATGAGAAATTTCAGACATCCAGTGAGGTAACTCTTGAAAGTGGAAATGTTTTCCCACCACTGCTGTGTCCTTTTTTGGACAATAACTTTAAAAGTTAGTTGGCTGACCTTCAAAGCCAAGGAAAGATAATGGATTCCATTCATCTCAAGGCATGTGTTAAGTTGATTGGTAGATGAAACAGTGTGAAAATGCAAGATGAAATAAGCTATTCTGGCAACCTATCGTTTGGCTTCTGTTCTTCTTCTTCTTCTTTTTTGCATTGTGGCCTGTAGCTCTTTAAAATACAAAATATCTAGCATTTGTTAATGTGGGAAATTAAATATGCATAATAATTGGGTTGTCTGACTTAATGATATGATCAGAGACATCACCAAAGCATCTTTGCTAAAATTAGCTTCTTGTCATGACCACATTTGTGTAAGAATACTGAATTGGACTAGACAGGCTACAGAAAATCACTGAAACAGCAAAAATAAAACACAAAAATCATAATAATCACAATAACCTGCGCAAGAAATCAAAGTCAGTGGTGCTATCTTGGTCACTATAGGCAATGCCTTTTGAAGCAAGCATGAAATAGTTTATTTACTGCAATCTCGAAATGTAATAAATAAGCAAAGAACCCACTGCACAAAAACGAAAGCTTACTCCCACTCAGAGATGAGCACCATCGTGAATGGTCGGGAATGGGCAGAGCAGGGAGAACACTACAGATATATAAATTCCTAACAGGAAGAAAATGAAAGTGAAAAATAAATAGTTCAGTGCTACTCCATGATGCTGAGTCATCTCTGGTAATTGCTTAAAACGAAGTTAGATTATGAGGTAGTTAAATTAGATACAGAAACATGTGGGTTCCCAGAGTACTCCATGAAACAAACTTTTCCTATCTGAAGTTGTTTTTTTGTTCTTTGAATCTTTTTGACAGCCAAATGGAAAACCAAGTGAGAAAAGTTTAAGTCTATATAAATTCATGAAATGAATAAATAATAATAAAATATTCAACCCTTTTAATGTACAGATTAACATAAAATGAAAGCTCCACTACTGAGAAAATTATAGTTACTTTTCTGTCAGTAGCCAATTTGACTAAATATGAAATACTCATATTACTGTACTATAATTCATTTTCTCATTCCCCATTTATATAGTGATTAATTAAAAAAATATGGGCCTATGCTTCTACAACGCACAGTCCAACAGTCCAACAGTAAAAGAAAATACTAAATAAATTATTGAATTCAACTACCCGGACAGTTTAATTTGATTTGTATAGTGGGCTGCTTTAAATGGCCACACTGGACTCACAGACTTTGGCACTGAATGTCTCACCAAGGTGATTCTTGTTGAAAACAAGATCAGTAAAGATGTCAGTTGCAATCCTTTAAATTTGGATCTGTTTTTCTATAATGAAAAAAATGAAACTAGAGTCTGCACAATTACTTCACAGTTACATCAGGTCATTAAACATATACCAAATATTCCAAAAAGCCCACACATAAAAAGAAAGTCCTCTTATCATTTTAAATGGACTTAAAAGTGTTTAGTGTGCAGTTTGTGTCTTTTCTTAATTGCTGAGGAGGACGCTCTTGCTGAAAGGGTCAGCTGTCATATTAATATGTTACCTTTGAAACAAAGCCACTTCAGAGCTGCTGAGTTGGCGATTACAAATCTAAATGTCTTTCATGCCACTGACCTACTGCGGAGACAGGTGTTGAGCATAGAAATGATTCAGTGAGGTGCTCTGAGCATGCAAGTAGTAGTAGTCAAAATCCACGTTGTTAGTCTGACTCAAAGGTTGTGGGCATAAACCTTTTACTGTACTGTGTTGGTTGCAATTTTTTTTATAAATAACCCTTTAACTAGTACATTTAACATGGAATAGATATTGATTACAGTAATATAATCCTGCAAGGAACCATCCTCATACTGTTAATTTATTTATTGTGGTGAGTGTGGCACTACCAGATTTTCCAGTGGCACTGGATAAAGTTGATCATAATCGTTTATTGTTGAAGAAATTATTGTTTGCAGTAGTGTGAATGAAGAGTTTTATTAGGTATCTGGAAATACAGTTTTTATATGGGGAATACTCAGATGTCAAGGCTGTAAAGTGCGGAGTGCCACAAGGAAAATGTTTTGGACTACTATTATGGACTATTTTTATAAATTACATACAATAAAATAAAAGGCTTACAGCCTTTCAGTGGACTTTTGGTCTCGTTATTACTCCACTGTCCAGAAAAAAAGGAATGATGTTCAAATTCTTGAATTCACTTTCCTGAATTCTGATAACACTAAACAAAAGTTAAAACATTAATAAAATGAAATTTAATGCCATTTACTGAATGAATGTTGCTTTTAACATTATATGGATGGTTGCAAAATTTCAACTAATGTCCATAAAAATTGTAAATGGTTACTAAATACTGTTTATTACTGTGTAAAGATAATTTAAAGTTGAAGTTGGTTGGTTGGTTGGTAATCGTGGTTCCTGTTGAGTTTTCCTCTGCTCTGTTTTTGTTTCTTTTCACCTGTGATACCATATGCTGTACAATATATCATTAACACTTTTTTAACATATGAAAAATGGGCACAAATTGGCAGAGTGCAGATGAAAACAGTGCCTCTTTCAAAATGACTAACAGACTGTGCTGGCACAACTTCATTATAGATGATACTATAAACTGGGACTCATGGCAAATAACAAGGAAACTCCAACATCATTGTGAAGTTTGCGGACGACACTACAGTGGTGGGTCTTATCACCTAAGGTGATGAGGTCAGGGAGGAGGTCAGTGCCCTGACCCACTGGTGTCAAGACAACCATCTTACCCTCAATGTCGCAAAGACAAAGGAGTTGATAGTGGACTTCCGGAGGTGCAGAGAAGTACACGCCCCCATCACCATCAACGGCGCTGCTGTTGAGAGAGTGAGCAGCTTCCGGTTCCTTGGTGTACATCTGGCTGAGGATCTTACATGGTCGGGACACATAAACAAAACAGTGAAGAAGGTGCAGCAGCGCCTCTTCTTTCTCAGGAGACTGAAAAGATTCGGCATGAGCCCCCGCATCCTCAGGACCTTCTATC